>NC_089852.1:30608706-30856206 GCF_036373705.1 Amia ocellicauda
TGATTCACATCATTTTCACACTCATCAAACCATTCAGTGAGCCCTCGTGCCCTGTGGATGGGGCATTGTCATCCTGGAAGAGACCACTCCCATCAGGAGAGAAATGTGTCATCTTAGGATAAAGGTGATCACTCAGAATAACTTTGTAATGATTTGCAATGACCCTTCCATCTAAGGGGACAAGTGGACCCAAACCATGCCAGAAAAATACCCCGCACAGCATAACAGAGCCTCCGGACCCGTCACTGTAGGGGTCAAGCAGTTGGGCCTGTACCGTTCCTTGATATCGCCACACATGCACTTGCCTGTCTTTGTGACTGAAGCTCCTACCCCAGTAATGACCCCTCTTTCAAAGTCACTTAGATCCTTTCTTCTTGCCATCTTGATCCAAAATCGAGGTCAACTGGGCCTGCTCAGCATTTTTATACATGCCACAGAGCATGATAGGATGTTCATTGCTTAACTGTATCATGCAGTACACCTGTTTGGAGGCATCTGCATTTGTTATGTTCCTCCACTCATTTATTCAGGTTTTTCCTTTTATTTGTCACCCATCACACACACCCACACGCACGCAGCCTGCAGGGAGTGGTGCATGAAGGGAGGTATTTTAGGACCACAAGGTATCCCCATCATCCTTTCTACATGCTTCCTGATAGTGATGTATACACGTCAGGCACCTGTTAGCCGGTACAGAGTGCACACCCTTGTCTCACGTCAAGCTCCAACATAAAAGCACATCACGCATACCACTCAGTCTACAGTACCAGAAGGGAAAAGCAAGGATGGAGAGATGGAAAGAGACCACATGGCTTTGACTGACAACCACCAAACTGCCAAATTCTCCAAAACATTGCCATATTATATCAACCCAAAGTGACAACACCGACCGGACAGAGCACACACCTCACGTCGTGCCACAATATACGTTAAATTATCATCTTTAAAGTGAGGGAAAGGGTGACACAGGGCCATAATAACCCCTCACTCTGAAGGGCACAGATGTAGCACACGCCTAATTGTGCACTTAATACCGTGATTCATGCAGTACAGGAAATCTCTCCACACACGACAGTGAAGGCGGGGGGCGATGACCTTCCAGTATGAGACGGATGACTTTGCCTCAGGGTTCACTTCTAATTCGCAGTATAACCACTTCTGAATCAGATGTGCTTTTGATTGAGTCACAAACAATGCCACTCTGTGACTCTCAGGTCTCTGGAACGGCTCCCGTGGCTGCCCCTCTGCCCGATCCGCGCGCACTGTTTACTGAATGAAACAGGTGCAGCTGCCAAATGTGATTCACCCCAGCTTAGGCAGTAACAATGCAGACTGCAGATGTTTTGATTGTGTAGAGAAAACAGGAAATAATAGCGAAATCCCCAAATCAGATAGTCCTTTGTTCTGCCATTATGACGGGGTTTGTCTGTCTAAACCTCGGGCCACTCTGCAGCTCAGTGTGTGCATGCGGCAGCATAGGAAACGCTTTACCAACAAATTAAACCCCAGTCCTGCATTATTTCTCACATTACGGCTCATGTGGTTTTTATTTATCCAGACGTCCTGCCCCCATTCCCTTCAGTCTGGGCTGGGGGAAAAAGTCAGGGCTTGAGCAGGGCATCCCCAGCTCTGCTCCCCTGAACACTGCACAAAAAAAGAACCTGCATCCATGAGGAAGAGCATGCTGTGCAGTGGCCTAAGGCTCGAGAAGTACTTCACCTGCGGCAGGTAAACCCGCTGAGCACAAGGCGCGACCGCATGTGTGTCGATACGTGCCATTATATGCACTGCACCAAGGTAAATAGAGCAGCAAATGTATCCCAAATGAGCTCTGAATAAATCAATTTATCCCCTGGGATACGCAGCAGTACGTTCACATCGTGTTTTTGCAGAAGCGCACTGAATAGATCGCTGACATCAAAACGCATCAAGGCAACAGTTGGGTGTCCTAATTACTCGGCTCCAATACTCACAGGAGGCGGCAACACACATGGGACAGTGCAGTAACACCACACACACAACGAGAACAACAACACGTTTCTGTAAAGGATGAAGCCTCTTCGACAAAATGTACAAAAATCATCACACTACTAGAACCACGAAAACTCTTACCTGCCATTTCTGCCAGTGAACGTTGCGTAGTAGCCATGGTCGTCAGTGCCGTGAAAGGTTTCTGTCATTTCTTGCTCTTGAAAAATTGCCTGCAGGCCCTGGGCAGAGGTGGTGCAGTCAGCTGTTGGGAGAAAAATATTTTGTTTTAATGCAGGATAAATCCCACTAACCTGTACGATCACTGCTTGAAATCAGTACAAGAAGCCCAAAATCCCATCCAGACGTGAAAAAGCAGGTGAGGGAGGGAACGCGGCAGGATGTGTGCAGCGCGGCGCACACTGCCAGGTGCAGAGATGCAAAATTAAACAAATGACACCCTTTTGACCCCAGGATTTCCATGACCCCTACTGTGTTCACTCAAGCTATGTAAGCAAGTTTGCATTCTTGTCTTTAGGTTTGGATTTATTTATTTATTTGGCGGTGTCATTCCCAAAGTGTAAAATTGCAAGTCTATTCTTGGAGCTGCATCCCAGACAAATGCAAACAATGTCGAGACCATCTGAATGAACTTTCTGCATAGGGACAGCCCTACACTGTACTGAACACAGGCTGAACGTGTGGCTAGAGCTAGGCCTCAACCAGCTCTTCTCAGTACTGGGGAGGCAGAGATCGCTGGATTATGCCGATGGTGTCCACACACAAACGAGCGTCTGTGAGTGAGTCGCTTCCTCCTGTCTCACGGGCCCTGCTACAGTGCGCAGCTGTACTCACGCACCAACAGCACGCTGCAAAGCACAGGGCAGAAGACGGCCGCACGCCCAGGTGAGGCGCTGGCGGCCGTGCAGCCATTACAGCAGAAAAACAGCTGAGGCAAGACTAGAACAATGCGGGTGGCCAGAGATAACCAAATAATGTACCTTCCTGCTAACATTCCTGGGGGGGGAAGGGGTTGTTTGTCTATTCACTGTGATGCAGATAATAAATGAAAAAAATAAGAGCACTACTCCTGTGAGCTTCAGCTGCTTGACCTTCCCACGCACTGGAGCAAAACAAAAAGCACTGCAAAGAAACACTATTTCCCAAACAGTTCCATTGTTTTTAAGATCCTGCTCTGAAATGGAAATAGACTTGCTTTGCAAATCATAACAAGCCCGCCTGCTCTGCTGCCCCACATCACGACTCAGCATACTCATACACCTGCTACCCAGGGGCAGCCTTCACCCCAATTCACCTTTACCACCGCACAGTAGTGCAATAATCACCATTCAAGTTATCCCAGACACCGCACGCACGCACACCATGCAAGTCATTAGTACAGTTACAGTAGCATTTACATCTGAACCAGAAAGTTCCCTTTTCAGAATAAACATTTCTAACATCTTGACCTTTATTTACTTAGAATGGACAAAGCTTCTTGGAAAAACCTGCACACAAGAAACCCACATCTGTCTCCATCCTGGCCATGCAGATGACAGTGAAGCAATGTGTGGTGCAATGAAACACACACCGGACAATCATGTATTTTTAACAGGAGGGGCTCTGGGCACATTCTTCAAGGCTACAGAGAGGAGTGTGGCATCTCAAGGCCAAGAAAACACACAGGAAGGAATAGTTGAGGATTATACTTGGTTTAATGGCAAAATGCAGCTGAATTCCTTAAAATAATGCTCCCTACACAACCTAAATGTAACTGTAATACCAGTTATACCACCATCTGCATGAATAGATAAAACTTTATTCTGAACTGTGCTACTCTAGCTATCAGCATGAACACTCCCCTGCACAGGCCACTACAATAAGACAGAAAAGGAACCCACCCTGCCCATGTCCACATTATAAATGAACTTATTAATTCAACACACTGCTGCCCGAAGCACACATTGTCTACATGCACTGCCGGGCCCAGCTTCAATCGCTGCCCTTTCACCAGAGCAGGACAATCACAATTAGCACACCCCATAGATCCTGTTAGTCAAGCTTGACCATAGCAAGTGTGAGTTGCAATGATACATGCCCAAAACCGTAAACCGGAGGCTGAAATCACGAAGGTTGGCCTTCTCGACGTGCCACGCAGGTGTTGCGGTTTGGCTCAAAGTGAGGACTCCTCGTTCAGGACTCAGAAACCGCACATGTGGCAGCTACACAGTGTGAGCCCCAAGCCAACGTGTAGCCAACTTCAGAAATGCATTCTGAAGCCCTTGCCCAGAAGCCCTGCATAAACCACAGGATGCATCCTGTTTGCAAAGACCTACTGTTCAATTCATAACAGCACTGTAAGTGTACACTGTGGCCAACCCCTCTCAGCAACATCACCAAAACTGCTGCTTATCAGCATCTCTGATTGCACAACAGACTGCAGCACCATCAACTACAAGTTTATTTTTCTGGGACAGGACAGTTTTACACCCAATTTACAGTGTTCTTTAACCCCTAGAAACACACGTAATACATATAAAACATAACCAGAGGGTTAAGGTCCAAAATGGAGTCTTCTGCTCAGCTACTTTTCCACAATCAAAACCCCCACTGTCCCACGAGGAGTCAGGATGTAAATCTCTTAAGTCAATTCCCTGTGTCACATGGACAGCCCTGAGGAATACTCTGCTTCTGCAGGCAATGTCCTGATCACCTTTCCCATTCTTGACAGACATACCATGCACAGGTTTCCATCTGGAACTGCTTCCACATGAAAACGAATGCATTGAAACTAGAATAGCAAAGCAAACAATCAGGGAATTCATTCCATTGGGTCATATTCAAAACCCCAATGGATACAGTGTGATAATGCAACCAAAGCTTTGGCCTTCTTTTGCAATGGTTTTGTTCACATCAATACAATCTTTAAAACTAATTTGCTAAAAGCTCTTTCAGCTCTCAGAAGCTTGAGGGTTTTCAGGACTGAAATTAATATTTCATGGTTCAAACCGTGGGGGTGGAGCCTGACCCCAGCCGACAAGGACACTCAATCTGGCCCCGCCGACATTCGCATAGCCAGCACCCTGTGGGAGACAGAGATGCAAAATCCAGACAGCACTGTCAAGGACAGAGCTGTGTACACCTTTCCCCACATCTGGCCTAGACTACACAGTGTAGAAAGTGGCACATACATGCCAGTCAGCACCTGGGTTACAAACAATATGCACTGTAATTTGGAATAAACCCATCCCAGACCTGTGCAGTATGTCCTCACCAGGACAACAGTGTAAACAGCGCTCTCACTACACTGCACTTTGGTACATCTTACAGCTACAAGGTGTCTTGGTCATAAAACACAATACAAACTTCAGTGTAAAGTGACACAAGCTCACTGGGAGTTAAACCATGCATTCGTGACCTGCTTATTATGAAACATGCCATTCTTTAGCAGAGCTATATTGAGATTTCAAAACACTTACAGGGAACAATAAAAACAGACGGATGTTTAATACACAGCTGCAACTGTGTCCAGCGGTGTTGCGGCTCCACGCTGCTGTCCTTCACACGGAGCCGCGGCGCCGCGTCTATATAAAGGCAGCCCCGGCGCTGGGGGAGCCTGTGTCCGGGGCCGCAGCCGGGCCAGCCTCCAATAACCCCCTGCTCGCCCACTGCACAGCACAGCAAGGGCAGGGGATACACAGGCGCGGCAGCAGCCCGCCGACTACAGCGAGAAGAGGTGACTGCAGCTCACCGCCACCCTAAAGACACTCTCCGCCTCACACGCAGACGACAGCACAGCTATATCACACACGGCAGGGTTATAAATACGGGAAGGTCAATATAATTAGGCTCTATGGAGACTGCAGCACAGGCGACAGCGCAGATAAAACCCGCAGCGCTGCCGGGACACACAATGAAAACGGTGCACCGAGGCAATGAGGCCGAGCGCCGCGGTCCCGCATGGGCGGCCGACACGCGTGTCCCCCTCTCTCGCTCCGTACCTGGCTCCGAGAGCTGGAAGTCGAGGGTGTAATGTCGCACGGCCATGATGGGAAGCAGCCCGCAGCCATGCCTGGTGGAGGCAGCCGTAGTGAGGGCGAGGGAGCCTGTGTTTGACAGTGAGGACACGCTGGAGGTGCTCTCTCTCCGTGCGGCGGGCGGGGGAGGGGCCTGCGAGCATGTGTGAGACGCGCAGAGGCGCAGCTGCTGCAGCTGCAGCTGCATCGCCTGCCTGTGGCGCAGCCTCGTCATGTGCAGCCGCGCAGGGACGGACTGAGCTCAGCACGGGCTGCAGCCACGGCCTCCGACAGCGGCGTGCAATGGCATTGATGTGTTTGGTCGGAGCTGAATTTGTATTCAAATCCCCAGCACACATGGAGGACACTGGAATAAAGCAGCATGCACGTTTATTAACACCCCCCCCCACACACACACACACTACACGGATGATGATGTGGGGGGAGATGGGTTTGTTGAACTGGGAATCACAATCCTGAGGCTGGGACCATTGTTTTCCCCCTGCCCCAGCTGCAATTTGTGTAGCACACACTTACTGCACTGACTGTGAAGTTCCTCAAATGAGAGAAAAAGTAACCATGGAGACCAAGCCTTGGGGTGGGTGAGCGTGTTGTGAAATGCAGAAGTACAGAGCGCAGTGGTGGGCCCCGAGCTGCCACGGCTTCCTCACTGACGCATGATGGTATGAAGATACAATACAACTGGAATGACAACTTCTAGCACCAGTTTTGTGTGTGTTACCTACCCCCTCCCCCCTTCCCCCCATGTATCTTCACCCAGATCGTCAGTTTTCACTGGAATTGGAAACAAACATCTCCACCACCACCCCCCCAAACTCAGATTCCTCACAGCAAAAATGTGCATGCAGGTGAAGGCGGGTTCAACCTGGATTTCACCGACTAGGAACCAAACCAAAACCCAGCACTCGCTGCCATTCCAGTTGCCTTGCCTGGGGCTCATTCCTTCTTGCTACCCGACCCCAACCCACCCTCAACAGCCGGGCTAGAGAGGCTTAAGTCAGCCATATCTGTATATGTGCGTCTGTCTACAAAGGGTAACAGGGAGGAACGTAAATGGTTGGAAGCAGGCGTATAGAGATCTATATCTCTCTCAATATTGTCCCCCATCCAGTAGGGTGGCTTCTCAGAAGTATCTCAGAGCCCCGGGCCCTCAGACACAGCCGCTGTAGGGCGGTCATGCACAGACAATCCAGCTCACTGTCACACATCCTCAAAAAGGGCCTGGGCAGACAACCTCCCTGGGGGCTGCAGTGCGATCAGTAAAACGATGCGTGACTGTGAAGGGGGGTGGTATGGTTATTTTAAGGAGCGGGTCCTGTGAAATAGCCTTTGAATTGTTTTGCACAATAATTTCAAGCCCACCCCAGCCCCTAAGGCCTCTGTAACAATGCTGCTTTTTAAATCTGATTGGCTGCGGCAATCCCGATGATAAACGACTTCAGAGCTGTAACGCAGCCTGTCGTTATCACGCTCAGACAAATTTTGTTTGGTGCAAAGGAAAAATATTAATAAAATGTAGCTGTTTACCCATTGAGGAAGTATATATTATATTTTCACACACACTGTATGGAATGAATACAACATAATTAAATACAATAAAAAACAGGAATGTGCAGTTACAATGGAGGAAATTAAAATCTTTTATCAACTTACTTTTTGATTCGTTTCTGAATATGCTCAAGGTCAATAAACTCACTGTGCGTTACCCAAATCAAACAGCTTTTGGAAATGAGGGGAACAAAGTCTGCGGTTTTCAGTTTAGGGAAAAAATTTAAATAAAATAAATGGAAAAACATTAAAATAGTCACATACAGGGTGTGGCTGACATGGCCCCGAAGGCATCAAATGTGAAAAACACCCAAAATAATACAGCAGAAGTTCATCAGCGTGTTCAAATATGCGCCGCAATGCAGTACATCAATTCACATTTAAAAGGTGGATATTGTTTTCATGTTCTGTGTTTTGGAATAAGTAAAAAGATAAGTAAAAAAAAAAAAAAAAAAAAAAAAGCACGTTATACAGGATCAGTGCGAGAATGTGGTCTCTCCACTTCACGTCTCTGGACTGTAAACTGAGCTCTAAAGGAACACTTACAGATGACTTCAGCTACCACAACAACAGGACATTAAACACAATTGAGATTTTCTTTTAAGACTATTCTACATATTCTTGAATTTCATGTATTTATTCATATAATGTTGATTTCCTTTTAAAGAACCCCTTTGGTATGTGGCTCGATTCTTCTCCGCACAAAGGTGGATCCCAGCAGGAGCGTGCACAGCTGTGTGGACGGCGATGGTCAGGACACAACCGCGGTGATGCCTGAATCGACAGTGCAGACACAAGCACCGGAGGAAGTAAAAGACGGAGCTCAGCTCTCCACAGCGCCAGTGTCCTGACCATGGCTCTTGGGCAGGGGTCTCTAACCCTGGTCCTGGAGTGCCCCAATCCTCTTCATCTTACAGGTCACCTTAAATCACCCATTTCTAAATACTGGGAACACATGGGAGTTATTAATCAATTAAGCAAGTCAGGCAAGGGAATTACAGGAATCTGAAGGTATTCAGATGATGCTCCAATAGTTTCTAAATGACCAAATTTACCACCTGCTTAATTGTTTCAGGTTTCTAAAAATGTGTGACAGAAGGGTGACAAAACCTGCTGGATACAGGCTCTCCACGACCAGTACTGGAGGCAACTTGTCTAGGGACTGTCGCAGAGCAAGATGCCAGACCTGGCATTCTGAGCTTGGGAGGGGGGACGAACCTGCGACTTGTGATCGTGGGAACAGCTGTAACAGAACAAGTCTGGTTAGACGTGGGAAAGTTTAAAAAATATATATATAAAAAAAAAAAAAAAATCATAAATAAAAAGAACCAGTCATCATTATCCCCTTTAAAAAAAACATAAAAACATAATAACAAAATGGAACCATGTTGGGAACAAACACTCTCTGTGAAAAGGTGCCAGTCTCGGCCCGTCAGAGCCCATATTGTGACGCACTCTCGGCACAAATGAAATAAGCAGGTCTCTGGCCCGAGCCTGTTTTCGACAGCTTGGAGAGAGAACTGCGATGACACCGTGTGGTTTAGCAGCTGTGTAGAGCCCCTGTGAGCGAGTGGCAGCCAGCTGGCTGAGGGGCACACTGGGAATGTTTGCCACGGAGCGCCGGGCTGCCCCAGCTCCCGAGGCCCTGCTCTCTGCGGCACCAGTGGCTACAGATCGACAACCCCGAAACACTGGCACAAGGTCCTGGATCGGTCTTTCCTGTACAGTGCGAGTAAAACCAATGTCCTCCTGCTGACACCAGAAGAGAACCCTCCACTGTCCTCCTCGCTTCAAAGAAAGCAGAACGCTACCGAGCCGTGACCATCCACAGGCCCAGGGCCACGTTGGAGGCCAGGAGGGCACTGCCCCCCAGCAGGATGAAGAAGCCCAGCAGCTCCCGGTTGTGCTTCTCCACGATGAGGGAGCTCAGGGTGGCCTCAAGGAAAGAGCTCAGCATCCACTGGCCATCCAGAGCGAAGCACGGCACGGCGTTGATGACAGCCAGTGCCCCCGAGAGGGAAACCAGATATCTGTGCAAGTGCAGTCAAGGTCAGACTGGCAATCCACTGCTGACAAAGAGCGTTTCATGAATGAGCCCATTGTACATTTTCTCCCTCCCTCACCTCGCTAATCAGAAAGAGCTACTTTCTAGCGATTCAGGAGATGGGAACATGCAATTATATATCAGAGAGTGGTATAACAGCTATTGTGCATGATACAGAACACAAGGAACACATTATCAGCTGTAATAGACACAGCTGACAAACTCATGCTGCATACTGTTTAAGACACTACATGCATGCACGCACTCCAGAAAGGATACTTGCAAAAGGTTTCAATCACTACAGGCAGGTCGAAGTGGAGGAATCCATAGCGAGGTACGAAGTTGGTAAGACTCACTGAAGAAAGAAAGAGATGGCATTAGCCAGGGTACTGGAGAAAGACAGAGCTGACATTAAAACATTAACAAAAGCAACACCTAACAAACTAACAAACAAAAAACCTTTTACCACAGAAACACAAAGCATAGCATCAAACAAAATATACTGCCCCCAGAGCTCTCATGCCCAAGGGTGTGCGATTCCTTGTAACCCACAAAACTGCGGTGCAACGGGAGCCTCATTCCCCACTCCCACTCCCGCCCTCTCGACATCGGTGCTGACCTGCATACTGGAGGTGGAGCGGGTACCCCACAAACAGCATGTCCCCCTGGGGCTGGTGCTTCACCCGGATGAGGCGCGTCTGGTTCTCCAGGGAAGGGAAGACACACAGGCTGGGGACAAAGTCTTTCTGGCAGTCCGTGTTGGAGCGGCAGGTCTGGCTCAGCTCGATGGTCTTCCTGGCCGGCAGACAGGCGAACTGACGGAGACGAGGGGGGGAAACCGTAAGACTAACACAGACGACCGTCAACCTCTGATTGACGGCACCGCAGGGCCCACTTAAGCGCACCTGCCTGGGTCATGGTATACTATACTGTTCACGAAAGGGGAGAGTTACTGAGCCAAGGGGACTTGCAGGTCATCCAGATATTTTCCAGCAGAGTAGCATTGGGATGGAGGGATATAAATAGCTGGGGATTTAAAGGCACAATGATCCCAGAGCAGAACAATATGCCGGAGTTCATGAGTGGAACGGCACCGGTTCAAGGCTCAGCAACAATGCGAAACCGCTTTCTGGCACCGAGCGCTGCAGGGAGGTCTTCTGTGCTATGAAGTGCAATTGTTTCGCTTTTACTTAATCCAATTGTTTTTTTTTCACTGAGCAGGGAGAGGAAGTTACTTGAACTTTTTTTAGACCATGAAGACCCAGCAAACCCCCACCCCCCCCAACACTCACCAGCCGGCTCTCCAGGTTGTTGCTGTAGGAGAAGCAGACGTCAGTCAGGCTGTTGTTGCTGCAGCACTCCATGCTGCCGTCCAGCCTCCTGTATCCTGTGTGATTGTTATGTAAAATACTGGCGGTTAATGGGTTTAATGTCCTGTCCTAAACCGTAACAGACAAACCACAGCAAGACGGAAAGCAGGCCCGAGAAAGCCCCCTGCACGTATATGTCGTTTTCAACAGGACTCTCTCCCACCCACCCTCTCCGCTCCTCCTCTACCTCTGCTGTTCCCGCGGCCATGCTGAATGGAGGCCGCGTTGACGCAGTACCCTGTCTGTCCCCGGTGCGAGATGTCCTTGAGGCAGCTGTGCCAGTCCTCCACGCCGCGCACAGCACAGTCCTCCAACCGGGTCACCAGATCGCCAACGAACAACCCCCGCGGCCCGCTGGCTGGGGAGTCCTGCGGGAGAGGTGGACCAGGGGTCATGGGTCACACAGTACAGTGCAAAGGCTTCGCATTTCAGGACTAGTGTTTCAATCCACTAAGCTGAGCCCGAATTGGTTAAATATGCTACTGGAGGGGATTAAGGAGAAAGATATATTCTTAACTTAAATTCAATATAATTTAGAAGGAAAACAAATGTCTGCTCTAGTAAGTTGTCACTTATAAGCTCTCTGTACTGGGGTGTATGCTTATTCTATATACTGTTTGCATTACTGCACTTTGTAATGCTTCTGATGTAAAGAGTAAGTCTCCCTGCACAAGAGTGTCTGCAAAGAAATAAATAATAAAAGATAAGAATCTCATGTAAACATAGACTGCAGTTTACACCCTCCTCCCCAAACCAGTTAAAACACACACACAAACAATTGTTTTTTAAACCACAAGGCTAATGGTAAATGAGATGCTTTTCACAAATCCACAAATGTTGCCGCACTTAAAAATCAAGGATTGTGTCAAAGAGATTAAGCAAGATGCTATGAGGGATGAACCCGGTTCAGATTACTTCTTCTTGTCCTATACAGCTAAACCTTTTCTCTGATCCGACTTTACTATTATCCTGATCAGGGCTTGAACCGAGACAGATGTTAAAAAATACATACATATATGCTCGGCAAGATGTTAACAAACTCTGCGGTGTTTATCTGCATTAACTCCAACAGCACTGGGCTTCCCCAGCAGATGCCCACCTGCAGGGGTTTTGGGAACTCTGTTGGCATTTCCTTATTATTCATTGGCATCGACCCTCGAGTGGTTTTAACAAATGTGCGGAGTGCTTCCCGGGGATTAGGAGCGAAAGGTTTTTGATATATATATGATAGTTTTAAAAGAGAGAGGGGAGGGCAAGTAAATGCTCTTTATCAGCTCTGCCTCCATCACACTAGCCAAAGATGACGGAAGTTGGCTGGGATAGTGGGGCTTGATAGTGAGAGATGGATTATAAAGAATCCGCCACTTGACCACTGTATTGCAGTTGGGCCAAAAGCTTTCAACATTAACAGGAGCTGCTCTTGAACCACTGGAAGCGGGTCATAAGAGCCCAACAGAGACCAACAGACTCACTCTGTGACTTTCACAGACATACACCTCTCACGGCTCTAATGAAAGGAGAATATTATTCATGTACAGGGGGGGAAAAAAGAAAGTAATAAAGCTGAAGGGGACGAGGTTAGCTAAACTGTAAAAACTGATACCACACTGCCAGTCCTCACAATCTCACCAAAAAACAAAAACTCAGAGTGGTATTTACTGACCATAATGTCTGAGACTTTGCAGTTGAAGTGAATTAATATCTGTCAGAATCAATCAGACCCACGCCCGTTTCCCTCAGTAACTCTGAGGCTGGAGTGGAAACAGTACCACTGCTTGTGAATTATTTAATTTCCGACAAGCGGCTTATACATTTAGCATGTTCCTGAATGTAAACATTTGAAAAACAGTCAGTTGGCATCTGTGCACAGTTTGACGGAGTGTCGTGACTCAGGTAAAAGGTGATGACTTTAATATATACACAGATTCTGAAAAGAAAAATCTAAATCAAATCCATATTTGGTGTGACCACCCTTTGCCTTCAAAACGGCATCAATTCTTCTAGGTACACTTGCACACAGTCAGGGATTTTGTAGGCATATAGTCAGGTGTATGATTAAATAATTATACCAAACGGGTGCTAATGATCATCAATTCAATGTCAGTTGAAACACAATCATTATCTGAAACAGAAACAGCTGTGCAGGAGGAATAAAACTGGGTGAGGAACAGCCAAACTCAGCTAACAAGGTGAGGCTGCTGAAGACAGTTTACTGTCAAAAGTCATACACCATGGCAAGACTGAGCACAGCAACAAGACACAAGGTAGTTATACTGCATCAGCAAGGTCTCTCCCAGGCAGACATTTCAAGGCAGACAGGGGTTTCCAGATGTGCTGTCCAAGCTCTTTTGAAGAAGCACAAAGAAATGGGCAACGTTGAGGACTGTAGTGGTCGGCCAAGGAAACTTACTGCAGCAGATGAAAGACGCATCATGCTCACTTCCCTTCACAATCAGAAGATGTCCAGCAGTGTCATCAGCTCAGAACTGGCAGAAAACAGTGGGACCCTGGTACACCCATCTACTGTCCGGAGAAGTCTGGTCAGAAGTGACCTTCATGGAAGACTTGCGGCCAAAAAGCCATACCTCTGACATAGAAACAAGGCCAAGCGACTCAACTATGCACGAAAACACAGGAACTGGGGTGCAGAAAAATGGCAGCAGGTGCTCTGGACTGATGAGTCAAAATCTGAAATATTTGGCTGTAGCAAAGGCAGTTTGTTCACGGAAGGGCTGGAGAGCGGTACACAAATTAGTGTCAGCAGGCAACAGTGAAGCATGGTGGAGGTTCCTTGCAAGTTTGGGGCTGCATTTCTGCAAATGGAGTTGGGGATTTGGTCAGAATTAATGGTCTCCTCAATGCTGAGAAGTACAGGCAGATATTTATCCATCATGCAATACCATCAGGGAGGCATCTGATTGGCCCCAAATTTATTCTGCAGCATGACAACGACCCCAAACATACAGCGAAGTCATTAAGAACTATCTTCAGCGTAAAGCAGAACAAGGAGTCCTGGAAGTGATGGTATGGCCCCCACAGAGCCCTGATCTCATTGATCATTGAGTCTGTCTTGGATTACATGAAGAGAGAAGCAACTGAGGCTGCCTAAATCCACAGAAGAACTGTGGTTAGTTCTCCAAGATGTTTGGGTCAACCTACCTGCCGAGATCCTTCAAAAACTGTGTGCAAGTGTACCTAGGAGAATTGATGCTGTTTTGAAGGCAAAGGGTGGTCACAGCAAATATGGATTTGATGTAGATTTTTCTTCTTTTCACTCACTTTGCATTTAGTTAATTGATAAATATAATCTGTTAACATGTCTATTTTTGAAAGCATTCTTACTTTATAGCATTTTTTCACATCTGTCTGAAACGTTTGCACAGTACTGTATATTTGGAGAGTTTAATTGAAATGATGTTGTGGGGAAATACATATTTAGATATTTAATCTTTCATTTAAAGTATTAGACTGTGCAAATAAAAGTATAAATGTTTTTGTGATGGAATAATACTGAACTGGGAAGCGGCTTCTCAGGAGCAGGTCTTTGTTTTAACTAAGTGTAGGGCGTGCACCTGAGCTGTCACTAATGTATAATGCATGTTAATAAAAGGTTCATGGGGTTCTGGGTATTAAAGGGTATTTATGTACAGTGAATGTTTTAATATGATCAATATTAGATTTATTGACATGTGGAATATGTATATTTAGAGAGACCCTGTTTTAATGAATGGGTTATTCGGGGGGAGGTTCTATTGAGGCTAGGCTATACAAGATCTCAGTAGGAGACCTCTGGGAGAGAGAGAGATTGTAGAAATTCCTCCTGCATGTTTTGAACAACTATACCTTGTTGGAAGGGTTGTGCTGTTTTGATTTCTAAAATTCAAACTTTTCATACTTTGCTAAGAAAAGCAGTTGTGTGTCTGCCTGCCTGAAGCACCTCTTAATATGGAGCTGCTGGAACAAACTGCCCAGTCCCGCCATTGACCCAGACAGCCCAGGATCCCTACTGGAAACAGCTGGATGAAAACCCCTGGATCAATGAAGCGAATGAGTGGCAGGACCATGAGAGAAAGACGGGCCATGGAGCCCATTTTCACACTTAGCCTCTCTTGCGTTATATTCCACCCTAGCAGACACGAGTGGCGGACAGCAGCGGGGACACACTGACCTCTACGACCTCCGTGATGAGTGCCCCGGCACCGGTGTAGTAGAATGGGAAGAGGCAGAAGGGCAGCAGGAGGAGGAAGGTCAGAGCGGCCACGCACAGGACAAAGTTGTGCCACACACCTGGAGAGAAGCAACAGGACAGGGACCGTCAGGTTAGGGCAATCAGGAGCCAGCTGCCACCGGGCATGAGGGCAGGGCAAGCCAGCATGAAGCTGTACATCTGATACACAAACACAGTGTATATACATAACACTGAGTGTGCACACAAAACACAGGTACTGTTTAAATTCAGGGAAATCAAGCTGCCATAAAGGTGTTACATTAGACAGCAGGCAACTCCTCCACCAGGGCTTGGGGTTTGTGTCTCTGGACATCCTCCCCTTTCACAGATTAAGCAGCTGATCGAGCTGTGGGTGAGGCCCTACAGACCCTATGCTGCCCGCTGCAGTAGTTAGTCAAAAACGCTTCTATTCTGCTAATAAACTGACTGCACTGCAGACCAGCTGTGTGGTCGGTAAGGAAACACTACCCCGTGGTGGCGGTTCCCATGCGCTGCAACAGAAGATGACTTGAGCAACACAGACAGTGTTACTACCCTGATTTACAGACACAGAAACAGACGTTCAGTTCAACACTGTTAAAAGCTCATTCCGCCTCGCGCTCAAAGCCAGCCCTGGGAGAGCGACCGCCACACACCACCTCACCGGCACAGAAGATCCGCAGCTGCTGCACCGGAGAGATGAGCTGCAGGTGAGTGGTGAACAGGTCCACGAATGCCCCGGGGTAGATGATGAAGATGAACATGCCAAAGCCATTGAATCTCACCTGCTC
This sequence comes from Amia ocellicauda, assembly GCF_036373705.1. Lineage (NCBI taxonomy): Eukaryota > Metazoa > Chordata > Actinopteri > Amiiformes > Amiidae > Amia > Amia ocellicauda. The sequence continues at coordinate 30,624,672 of NC_089852.1, forward strand.
CCTGAGGAAGATGGGGAGGGAGGTAGCAAGGGAGAGAGAGAGAGAGGAAGAGGAAAAAAGTGAGCATTTTAAATATAAAAATATAAATCATTAGTCCAGAGGGAGAGGGAGAGGGAGAGGAGAAAGTGTACCTTTAACGGAACACCTCACATCTTAATATAACAACTAGGCTGATCTTTATTTTTTATTATCGTAAACGTATTACATAAATACACATGAAACTAACTGGTAGGTATCTTTATCGTTCTGCCTGTGTATGCAACAACTGGGATGCTAGTAATAGGATCGATCTAAATCACTGTTCAATGGACAATGAGATCACTGCAGCAATTAATCCCCCTTCTGAGCCGAGCTCAGAAGCATGCAGGAGATTAATCTCCAAGACAGTCCTGCGGGGATGAGACACGCTGGTGAAAGGCCGGCCGCAGTTTACTCTCTAGCAAGACACAGGGATACCAGGCCTTTACCTGATTGCTGCCACCCCATGGCCAAACTCGTGAATGACACCGCTGATGAGAATGGCGGTGAAGAAGTACGCCAGCTGGCTGACAGGGAGGTTGACGCCGGGCACCTGTCGATGTCAACAAAGCACAACAAAACTCAGAAGACAATAGCTGGCACGGCACACATGCAATGCAAACACCTGACCCTCTACTCACATGACAACGACCCCAAACATACTCATGTGTACACACACACAGCTTTTCCAGAAGAAATCCTGGGCAGTAAAATTAAAGTACTGCCCTCCTTACTAGATACAATGCTCATTAAATTATAAGCATGATGCACTGTTCCATCAGTAAAACAGTCTGCTGTCCTACAAGTCCTTAAACTGCCATTCAATAAACAACAGCTAAATACTGACTCCTACATACAGTAAGTGTGGGTATGAGAAATATATGTGCAGGGGTGGGGGAGGTCTAAAATTACTCCCATCTATCTTGATTAGAACACCCTACACTGCAAGACCCAGTTCTCCTTGCATTACAGTTGCAGACATTTTGAGGAGAGCTAAACATTCAGCATGAGTCAAGTTTCCTTACCACGACTTGCAGGACCTGCTCGTTGGAGCCCTCTGGACTCTCGGACATCATCTGCGACAGAGTCTGCATCAGCGTCTTCGCCAGCAGCACGATGGAGCCGAACATGGCCAGCACTCCAAACACCATACCCATGTTAAACCTGCAGGCACACACTAACACTAACACAGGGACTGGGAGTGCCTTGTAGAAGAGCACACACACACTCGGTTCTCATAAGGGCCAGTAAAGAGAAGTCATGGGAAGTAAATTCAATGCTGTGCCACAAAAAAATACTGAAATTACAGGAAGCACAAAGAGAACAAAAAGAGCTCTTCAGTGTTTTTCCTCTGTGGCTTCTACACGGGTTCAAACCCATGGCTTTGGTAAACGCTCACAATTCAGTGATTAAAGCAGTGGGGCACGTGTAAGCAGCTTATCCAGATATTGCTTAAAGAAACAAGTTCAATAGGGTCCAGATTGACCCTTAAATCCCAAAACAAACAGACCAGGGGCAGTCATTACAACACTCTCTCTCACCCTCCTCCACTATATCAATACCACATAGCCTGGCTAGAATATCTGCATCCGCCACTCTAGATACACAAAGCACAGACTCTTGCAAGCAGACATTGGAGATCGCTGCACTGCACAGCATGGCGTCGCATCATATGTGATATCACTCCCACTTCCTGGAGATGGTGTAAGAGAGCCCGAGAGGCCTGGGTCAATGTAAATACTGACTAGCTTCACAGCAGAGCTCACCAGCGGAGCAGGAACTGGGGATTCCAGTGTCCCCATTTGGCAAAGAGGCGATTGAAGAGGCCAGTCTGCCACCGGACGTGGAAGGGAGACAGACTCAGGCCATTGGAGGACAGCCAGCCTTCATATGAGGTCTTCAGGCTGCTCGATGACTGAGGAGAGAAGACAAGGTCCAGAGGCCCAGTCCATCAAATAATCAATGACCCCATAATAGCATCACCATCACAGTCATGCAAAACATCCATCCTCAAACAAACAATTATTCTCCGAATGCTTGGCAACACATGCAGTATTTTGTGTCTTTATGGGTGCATAGCAGGATTGTGTCTAATGTGATGCCTTCTATTCTCTATTTATTTATCTTACTCTTTCCTACTCATCACACTTAATGTCCACAGGTTTGGATATTGGTATTGGTCCGAGTACCAGTTTTCACTGACAAGACCAGCTCCGAGTAAAAAGGATGCCAGTGTGATCCAGTGAATCTATTTCCAACATTTTCCATCACGTTATATATAACGTCCTAGGGAAAAACACACTGAACAGAAATATTGTATTGTACTAGTGTGATGTGTAGAAATGCTTGGTATTTATTCAAGCAACATTGTTTTGACATCTGTTAGCAGGGTTGTTTGTTGACATTTTGGAAATTGAGTAAAAAGCATGCATCCGTCTCTGGATTTCCACACGCTGCTACCTTGTGTTCCCTGCGGCAATGCAGCACGGAAAGCAAAGCAAATACAGTCAGTTAACAAAATACCTCTCATGAAGAAATAATCGGAAAACACACATTCATTCCTCCATCTCTTACCTTCAGTAAAGTGTCTGCGAGGTAGACCGCACACCAGCCGCCCAGGACGACCACCACGACCGGGATAGGGATCATCGCAGCGGCTGACAGGGAGAGAGACGGGTCTGTTTTCGCTACTGCCTGACAGAAACACCCAGTTCTAGCTACTTCATATCCTCACTCAGTTTCGCAGCCATGCCGTTTTCAAGCCGCTCTAACGAACCCGGGGCCGATGTACACAACGCGTCATCAGTGTGCGCCGTGCTGTCCACGTCACGCGTGACGTCAAGGCAGGAGACCGGATGTGACGTTCCTCACGCCGTTCGCCGCAGGTGTTCTAGCGTGTGTTATTGTGTGTGGTGTGCAGGTTAAGATCAGGGATAGTTTCCAATTGCAATTCTGTATCATTTAGTTTTTAATTAGTATGCATCGGGAATAGTCTGTAACATTAAGTAGGATAGTAATATGTTCATGATCAGAGTCTGTCAGTTAGTAAGTATTATTGTTATCATTACTAATCAGACAATGTAAATAGCCCCAAGAGTAATTAAGCTGTTGTCATATCATAAACCTTCTGTAATATGCAAATACAAGCCCAATAAAGAAATGATGTGTGGCAAAAGGCAGCTTAAAAGTGTCGTAAGGGAACAAGAAATGTCCTACAGCATGGGCATAGTATGCAGCTGTGACACTTTTGTCTGTAGTGTGGTGTACTGTGGTAAAAATACTATTAGAGTGTGGTGTACTGTGGTTAAAATATAGTAAGGTGTAATGTGATGTAGCGTGGTAAACAAGTGGTAAAGTATAGTTTACCATGTTTACCATATAGTTAAAAATGGTATTGTGTAGAGTGGTGTAACACAGTAAAAATATGGTATAGTAATACACACAAATACATACACAGACCATATGGCCCCCATTTTTAATCAGAGCCCTGACACACCATTGCCCTCTACAACACTTTAATGAATGACTGATCTACACATTTTATTTGACAAAGATTACACTTCTCTCCCAGCCCCTTGTCCCTTACGAATGCCCCCCATGTTTTTACCATGCTTTTACTATTATTGTACCACATGTGTAACAATATTATGCCACGTATTTAACGTTTTTAGATTTTGTAATGATTTTACCATCATTTCCCCATAGTTTTACCACATTTGTACTTAATTTAACTAATCTTTAAAGCACTGCCAATCTGCCAAAAAGAAAAGATTGTGAACCTGCTACCGCATGTTGAATGGTATCACCAGCACCTATGATCAGAAAATAATTTAAACCAAAGTATGAAACTGTTCTCAATCAACACTATTTATGGCAGGCTTTGCTTTTTGAAGGAAAACAGCAACTAAAATGTGCCAAACACAGGAGACACTGTTTCTCTGCTCATGGAGGAAGTGTTACAATGGTGCCTGGAAATCTGAATTTGCATGTGCAGCTTAGCCCAGGCAGGCCCTATGCTTTACCTTTCAGTCATCCTCTGGCAGAGCAGGACACAGTGCAGGCGAGGACGACAGGGTGAAGAGGCTGACTGAACCTTGAACAGGACCAGGCTTTATATCTGGGGTATGTGCTGCGCTCATTTTGTGACCTGGCCTCTGTGCTGGCTAGCTACATAACTTTTCAACTGCCAGATATTCCTATAAATGAGGTATGCTGTCTAAAAAGTAAATGTAAATGACATTTGCTTCTTCTTCTTCTTCTTCTTCTTCTTCTTCTTCTTCTTAGCATATTTGAGTCCAAACACTTCCATGTGCTCAGGGCAACTCAGTTGATAGCGCTCTTCAACTGCATGTGGTGTTTGTTTGTTTGTATTTTTGCACTGTATATGTTTTATCATCAACACAAGCCGCCACATCAAGGTGTAAAGTCTGAAAAATTTTATATTTATTTAGGTAGAACAAGAATAACATCGGAATAGCTTCCAGGGTTTCAAAGTTGACAGTTTGTGCTCCCAGCATTGGCTCTCCGATGCCAGACATCAAACTGAGATCCAATCATTTGGTGGATCTGAAACACGTACACCCACTATGTGTCTCAGATTTTCAATTAGGTCAGATTTTTAATAAGCGAGGAGCAGAGCAGCAACGTCCTGACTGAGCAGGTTGGAGGCGAGCGCTTGTGGTGATATTTGAGACGACTATGGCTGCAATATCGATAGTGTTTTAACCAGACACAGGTAAGCGCTTGAGCTATATACTTCTTTATGAAAATTAGTCGACACAGGGGAAACCTCACAAGCCTCCAGTGAGGAAATAGATAGTGTTATCAATTAGAAGGACAGTAATAGGCATCCAGGTGCTGTAGAATGTAATTTTTGGAAGCCGTTCATGTTAATAGTGTGTGTGTGAGTGTGAATTTGAGTGTTTGTGTGTGTGTGTGTGTGTGTGTTGTATTGTTTTTGAGATTAAATGCAGTTCCTTTTCCTCCTTACAGTGATACTACAAGTAGTCCGCCTCATGGTAATTAAGGATGCAAATTGGTGAGATTAGGTGGCTTTGAATTATTTAAATCCTTTTTTTTCCCCCTTCCTTGGATATAGTGCTTACACATTATTTGTCAATGAACATTTGCAACAGCCAAGCATTTGAGTAGAACATTTGCAAGGACTCTACCTACTGCCGTGACCTTTGGTGTCTATGAGAGTGTGAGGCCAGGCCCCCAGTATAGCGAGTGACTGTGCGCCGCACTCCTCCGCCACCTCCTCTAGCCTCGGCTCCCCTTCTCCTCAACTGACATCTGAGCCCCTCCCTCTGGAGCCTGGGCCCTCTGCCTCTCCCACTGCCTCTCTAGCTGCAGGAGAGACAGGCCCCTCCGTGTATCAAAGGCTATATTTAGGAAGAACAAATGCAAGTAATGAGAGGAATCCCTTTGCAAGTGCCTACCAAACTGCCTTCAGCCCAGAGAGAGCATCAGCCCTGAGCAGCAGCACTGTTCACTCCCAGATCCAGGAGAGGCTTGTGACCCGTTCTCCTAGTCCAGCCCTGTGCGTCCAGGTGGGAAAACTGCACTCAAAGGCTTTACAAACCTGTGCCATTCTGCATTCAGGTAGGAGAAGTCCAGAGTAGTCCAGCTGTTTAGCAGATGCAGCTGTATTAATACATATTAGAGGTTTCATTCAAGAAGAGATGAGTAATTCTTTGTACTTAAATTAAAGGAAAAAAACTTTTATTGAGTTTAATATGTTGTCATTTTTAGCGTATCTATGTAAAAGTCTTCAGGGTCACGAACCCAGACAGAAAAAGTAAGTTTTTGTTTCTTTTGTGATGTAGAAGACTGCTGTAGAGAAAAGATTATAATGTCAATATAAATTAAAGGACTGATTGACTCCTTTAGAATGAATTACATGTTAGGGGGACCGTGTCTTGCGATGTATAATCAAATCCAGAAACAACCTTAGCCGCATTAGATGTCAATAATAGTGATTACTCTGCTCTGTTGCTGTGTTTAAGTGAACAATGTGTTTAATTTTCCCTGCGACTCACTTGCACCGAGCGTATAATACAACAGCAGCGTTCCTGAGTGTTAGGAGGCCAAAAAACAACCTCTAAAAATAAATAAATACAATAGCTTACTGTTAAAACCTGTTGAGTCATCGAGGGCTGTAATGAGAGAACCTAGTCGCCCATGGTTTTATTTTGTCCTGTGAGAAATATAATTACAGATGATGTACCTTCCTGTGTTCCCTGCGCCCTGCACTCCCACCCAAGAGAGTCGCGGTGACTGGGGCTGTTGCTCTGATACACAGCACCCCACCCCGGGTCCGGGGAGGCACTAGGTGTTCAGAGAAGATCTGGCATTTACTGGACGTTAGTTGTAGTATTGTGTAGTATCGCACAGCTGGGTCTGATGCTTCCAAGATTAAAATAAGTTTCCCAAGAGTTATTAAGGCATAAGGACGTAATTAAAATAAATAAATAATCAGATACATAAATAAATACATACTTAAATAAATTAAATAGAAGTGTAGAAGTGTGAGAATGCTGCACAGAGACATTGGGTTGATTTGCATTTCCTTATTGTATTTCATCACGTTGGCTCTGCTGTCTTAATGATCCTGAGAAAAGTGTTGGGACAGCCAAACCTCCTTCTTCTTCTTCTTCCTCCTTGTCTTCCTCTGGTTGTTCTCATTATTTAGAGAGCTGACTTTTTCTGGTGTTTGTCCACAGTCGCTGTCCTGAAATGAAAATAAAATGAATGATGAGATCTGCTTTGCATGATGGGGAAAGTATCCCATACAGCATGCATGTGCATTCATCGTTTCTTTCATCTGATAAGGAAAAAACAAAAAACAACCTTATTAGGATGCAGGGTGTTTGTTATTATCCTTTTACATGGTATTTGAATAATGGAAAGAGTGACGAGAGGCAGCGAGGCGGGGCCTGTTGGATCAGGGAGAGAGGCTGTGCAGACAGCTGCTTTTAGGAGTTATAAATAGCCGAGGCCTGGTCTCTGTCCGCCTTGCTGACTTCTGTGTTGACGTGTAAATAACAGCACCTTGGATACCATGGCAGGCAGGCTGGTGGGCTGTGTCCATGTGCCAGGGGTTCCTTCCTGAGCTGAAAGCCCTGTTAAAGTGGTCGCTTACTTGGTATACTTTACAACAACGTGCAAAAAACACGGCAGCAAGTTCATTAATAGCACATGAACACTCAACTGGCTAGGAGTTTTTGCAGCATGGGATACCTTCATGTTGTTGTTATTATTTATTATTATTATACTATTGTTATTATCATCATTAGTATTACAAAACATTTCATACACACACATAAAAAAGCACAAGTGTGTGTTCAGCCCAGTATGTGGGCCGATGGTATACATACAGTTGTGCGATTGACAGGGTGGTGCAAATGTAAATCAGCCAACCACAGCCAGCAGGCCGAGCACTGCACTGTCAGACCTTGGATCGTACTACACAAGGATGAGGCTAGATTCCTACAAATATATACATGTTTGAGATGCCACTAAATTAGCCAGTGAACCGTATAAAATCTGACACCTAATGAGCCACAAATGTTGACAAAATGCCTCGTTAACTTGAAGCTGGGATTATTGATAGAAAACTAACAGGAGAATTAGGAATAAGAAAAACTGCCTGCAGGCACACAGACAGACACATTCTGGTACACATGCATGTAAATACATCTGCACACGCACCGAGACAGATTCATTCCGGTACAGACACATGCAAAAACACACGTACAGGCACACAGACAGAGACGCCCACATGCACAAAACCTTGTCAGAGATTATTTTTTTCACGTTCAGATGAGCAGCTCTGAGTGCGGTGGCGAGGGTGTTTCAGAGGGGGATTGGACATAATAAGTTTTGTCGGGATTTAATTTAATAAAGGCCATCTCCATGGACTGTGGCGTGACACACTACCAGTTCCAATGAGAACACAGCCCTGCAGCTCCTGTGAGGATAGCGCCTCAAACTGGGTTAATACAAGCACAGACACACACACATTTTTCAGGGCTTTTCTTTCAGAGCTTAAAAGCAATTTCTTGTTTGATTGGGTGTGTGAGCATACAGCAGAATGAAACACAAGTGACATAATTAATGATTCTATGGCATGTCATAAACATGTGCCGCTAGCGCAGTGAAAACGACAATGAAAGTGTGACAAAAAAATGGCAGACACATTGCTTCTGTGCAATTCCTCTCGGTTTGCACTGGAAAAACATTTGTTAACCAACGAAGCAACAGGTCTTCGACATTGGGGGTTAACAGAGAATATGTGTCCTGCAAAATGCACTGGCACAGGCACAGGCACAGGCACACCTATCCCATTCAGCTGTATACATAGACTACACTAGTGGTTTAAATATTTGAAAAGTAAGGATATCCTCAGGATCACAACTCTGAGGTGCTTTTGAAAGTCAGAAAAGCAGTTTGACCTGCAGAGGTTATCAGCACCCAGAGGCAGAGGAGTGCCGGAGATGGGTGTCCGGGTATCAGTGTTTCTGTTGCAGCTGCCTGCTCCCTGTGCAACACTCACTGTCTATTGTGTCTACTGTCTACTGTCTACTCTCTACTGTCTCATACTCACTCACTGTCACTGTCACTGTGTTAAGGAGTTCATTTTGTCACATTAAGGAGTTATTTTCACATTTTAAATCTATTTAAACTGAAAATGAAAGGAAACACAAACTATCATCTGGTGTCTTCCCCTGTAGCTGCGTAGGCCAGCCTGTCCGGGTCTCAGCCTGGATAGCAGGCCCATGAGGGGTATCAGCGTTTCTGCCCATGAATGATTTAGGTCCAGCACACTGCCTCTCTTCTCCACAGGAGTAGCTAAGCAACCCTGAAACAGAAGCCCAAAGACCATCGGTGCCCCTGGCAGGCAGGACTCAGAGGCAGTGTCCTCCTGCGCGCCTCTCTGAACTCGCCTGCTCCGCACATTAAATGATTGTGCATTTTGTGTCTCGTTGCGTTGCAGGACTCCGGACTTCCCTGTGCAAAAATGTCCAAGCAGCCGTCATCCAACGTCAAGGCCTTGCAGGTAAGCCAATCAAAGGGTAGCAATGTTTGGGCAGCTGTGGGATTAATCAGGTGCTGAGTTCCTGAAGCCCATCGTGCAGCTGTACAAAACATGCAGATTAGACAGTTGAAGAAAGGTGTGCAGGGAGACTCTTGTACAGTTGTGCGTTTGTTGCCTCATTCCGAGTTGATTGGTATCAAAATGAAGTGAAGACCCCGTAAGAGTAAAGTGTAAAGTATATTTTTAAACTGCTCAACAGGGGGCTCCAGAATCCAGTCTAGGCTCTGTACACACTGAGGCCACTGCTCTGGTATCCAGTGGTATATATGACACTCTCAGACGAACCTGCTGAACAACAGCCTCCCTGGCCAATAGCACGTATCTGCTGTGAAGGCCTCGCCCACACCTCAGAGATCAGACACGCAGAGCAGTTAAACATTAAACAATTTATTAATAAAAGTATGTTTTGTACACCAAGACAAAAAAAAAAAAAACCTGACTTTAGAACTCTTCAAGGAACCCTTTTCTTTTTACAATACAGTTTTAACAATGCTAAAATATCTGATACAAAACCGGTTAATGCACACAGGACATTCACTGAGTATCAGACTGGCTTGTGTCTCCGTGCAATGACAAGTATCGTCTCCATCCCTCAGCGCTGATTAACAATGCTGCCCTATTAAATACACTTAGTGTCAGAGTATTAAAACAATCCCAGACATTCGGTTAATTATAATGCATACAAAAATAGACCCTGTTATAGTATGTGCAGCTCAACAATGTAATATACTTATATTTGTATTATTGCAAACCCTATATATCCATCTTCAAGTGTACATCACAGAACTAAAAATACATGTCTTTAAATTAGCAGGCCATACTGAAACAGCTTACCTTAACCATAGAGGCAACTGGATAGTAGCAACAATATAATATACTGTGTATATATATATATATATATATATATATATATATATATATATATATCTTATATGTGTGTATAGACACACACACACACTACATACATCAGTTGAAAATAGACACATATCTTTTTATATTTTGTTAAAAACTATGTGACTTTTTTTGTTTTGTTTTTTAACAAAGATAGAGCGAGTGTATAATAACACTATGTACATAAAGAGATAAAATGAATAACATCCATGCAGGCAAAGGATATTTTGGTGTGCAATTAACATATCTACAAAATGCATCCATTTGCGATATTTAAAACACCTCTGACCACCGGGCAGGTGAGGTGCGGTGTATCGTGCTGTAAACTGAAACCCAAGCGGGCTTTGTGCTCTGACCACCAGTGTGTTTCTGTGTCTTCTTGTGTTTGTGTGTTTGTGCCAAGGGTCTGAATATGAAGGGTGGGAGTGTTAAAGGAGCACAGTTAGAAATTGTTTCTAAAATCAGGGCTTTAAATCTTGAATATTTCATATATTAAATGTACAGAACGGAACAAGGGTGAAAAAAGTAACTGACGGTGTTTGGAACGACAAACAACATGTTGTGATGACAGAGGATGCTTTTATTAAACATCTGGGGCAAGGAAGATAATGTGGAGTTCAGGTCATGGATGAGCAGGGCAGCTGCGATGGTGTTCACCATCTAGCACGTCCCAGGATTCCCAGCATCCCTCCCAAAGCCCAGCTCCACACCAGCATGGCACAATGACAAGGCACGCGTTCAGATGACCTTTCAGATTGGAAATAAGTGAATGACAGGCTGCATTCTGTTCTAGTGGATACTATACAATAAAATAAAATATAATTAAAGAAGCCTTTTAATTAACCCTTTCCTGTTATGACATACCCGTTATCTATAGGAGAAATAAGACAGTTACCTGGCAACTGTTGTTCCAGGGCAACAAAAAACAAACAAAATTAAAAAATAAAAATGAAAGTCCAGGGAAGTCTATCAAAATGAAAACAAAATACACCTGTGAAAATAATAAATAAATAAACTTGTCAAACAAGTGGTGTTTATAATAAGGCACTGCAGGAGACCAACTCCTTCCTAAAGTCCTCAGACTGTCTCATCTCCCTGTGTGTCAGTGGGCCAGGGGGCAACTCCGCTTTCACAGGAGCTTCCCCACCAGCTTTGTAAGAAACCTGGTTAGACAAGGAACTCTCGACTTTCTGTTCAGGCGGTTCCTCACTTTTCTAAAATCTGAATGGGAAGATCTACCGTGGCCGATGTATTCTTCCAAAAGATGTGAAACCCCAGCAGGGCTGCTGTGCTTGGATTACAAGAGGAAGCTGGTGTCCGGCATCTTACTCTTAATAATGTAAAGTAATTAACGTGCAGAAATGACTTTAGAAGAGCCACAGAGGAATCCACCCCGTGATACCCTGGGAAAAGAGCCTGACTTTCATTAAATTATGGCAACAGGGGGAGAGTCGGTGTAAACTGGGAAAGATAAACACAATTTGAGGCAGCAGCATAACATTGCTCAGCTAAATAACCGAAGGAGGGATAGAGCCAAATCTGCAATCCATGAATGCAGACAACAGTGAAATACACTTGCAGTAGGTGTAGGCTTCTGAACAAGCGTCGGCATCATCACAAGACCTGTCACCTCACAGAGCAGGATGCTGGGAAAAGAAGTCAGTCTGTCCTTCAGGAATTATTCCCAGCTCATATTTTAGTTGCCAAGTCTTCCCAGGCTGCAGGTACTGTCCTTCTGCTCTGCGATTATTGCTGGAAAGCAGTTCCTCTGTGGACAGGTTCCTGGCAGGCTGAGCTGCGCGGCAGGTGTGTGGGAGCAGGAGGAGAGCGGTGGCCGGTGCCGCGCCGGAACGGGATCTAAACTCGGCGTCTCCTCTGTGTTCTGTCTGCAGGCCAACCTCAATATCCCGATGGGGGGTCTGCGTCCGGGAGTGGGACATCCTGTGAAGAGGAGAGAGGAGTCAGTGGAAGCGGAGGAGGTGAGACCCAGATCCCCGGAACAACACACAGTGCTCACCTGTACACACACATACACTCACGCACTTACACACTCTCACACACACACACACACACATATACACACTCTCTCACACACACACACACATAAACACTCTCTCACACACACACACATACACACTCTCTCACACACACACATGCCTGCTCATGTTACTGTCAGTCAGTCAGTCAGTGTGTTACTGTCTGGCTCCACATTTCTTAAACTCTCTTAGACCGACAGGACTTGCATTTTTTCTTTCATTTTTGCACATAAATGTAAACACTTTGTTATGAGAAGACAACCCCCCCTCAAAAAAGTTAGATCATGCACATCACTACATGCAAAATACACAAAACTACAAATAAAAATTACTGCATGCATCTGAATTTACCACCAGACTGATGGCAATATATTATGAACATTTTTCAAACAACCATAAAACATTTGCACACATATCCATTCAGGTAGAGCTGGTCAATTCATCATATAGCCTACAGAAAAGCTTCTTTAGCTATAGGAAAAACACTTCAATGTTTGACCGTATAATAATGTTTATACATTTTGAGCAACATCGTATCCCTTGACCTGTTAAGATGAAGGAAAAGGAAAAAAGCAGCACTGCACAGCACAGCCCAACCCAGTAAAGCATAGTACAGCTCAGCCCAAACCAGTACAGCACAGTACAGCCCAGTCCTGTATAGGACAGTACAGCCTAGCCCAGTACAGATCAGCCCAGCACAGCACAGTACAGCCCAGCCCAGTACAGCACAGTATAGCCCAGCAGAGCAGAGCAGTTTCCACAACACACACTCTGAGACCAGGAGACAAAACTACAGTGAGGGAAAAAAGTATTTGATCCCCTGCTGATTTTGTACGTTTGCCCACTGACAAAGAAATGATCAGTCTATAATTTTAATGGTAGGTGTATTTTAACAGCGAGAGACAGAATAACAGCAAAAAAATCCAGAAAAACGCATTTCAAAAAAGTTATAAATTGATTTGCATGTTAATGAGGGAAATAAGTATTTGATCCCCTATCAATCAGCAAGATTTCTGGCTCCCAGGTGTCTTTTATACAGGTAACGAGCTGAGATTAGGAGCACTCTCTTAAAGGGAGTGCTCCTAATCTCAGCTCGTTACCTGTATAAAAGACACCTGTCCACAGAAGCAATCAATCAATCAGATTCCAAACTCTCCACCATGGCCAAGACCAAAGAGCTGTCCAAGGATGTCAGGGACAAGATTGTAGACCTACACAAGGCTGGAATGGGCTACAAGACCATCGCCAAGCAGCTTGGTGAGAAGGTGACAACAGTTGGTGCGATTATTCGCAAATGGAAGAAACACAAAATAACTGTCAGTCTCCCTCGGTCTGGGGCTCCATGCAAGATCTCACCTCGTGGAGTTTCAATGATCATGAGAACGGTGAGGAATCAGCCCAGAACTACACGGGAGGATCTTGTTAATGATCTCAAGGCAGCTGGGACCATAGTCACCAAGAAAACAATTGGTAACACACTACGCCGTGAAGGACTGAAATCCTGCAGCGCCCGAAAGGTCCCCCTGCTCAAGAAAGCACATGTACAGGCCCGTCTGAAGTTTGCCGATGAACATCTGAATGATTCAGAGGAGAACCGGGTGAAAGTGTTGTGGTCAGATGAGACCAAAATCGAGCTCTTTGGCATCAACTCAACTCGCCGTGTTTGGAGGAGGAGGAATGACCCCAAGAACACCATCCCCACGTCAAACATGGAGGTGGAGACATTATGCTTTGGGGGTGTTTTTCTGCTAAGGGGACAGGACAACTGCACCGCATCAAAGGGACGATGGACGGGGCCATGTACCGTCAAATCTTGTGTGAGAACCTCCTTCCCTCAGCCAGGGCATTGAAAATGGGTCGTGGATGGGTATTCCAGCATGACAATGACCCAAAACACACAGCCAAGGCAACAAAGGAGTGGCTCAAGAAGAAGCACATTAAGGTCCTGGAGTGGCCTAGCCAGTCTCCAGACCTTAATCCCATAGAAAATCTGTGGAGGGAGCTGAAGGTTCGAGTTGCCAAACGTCAGCCTCGAAACCTTAATGACTTGGAGAGGATCTGCAAAGAGGAGTGGGACAAAATCCCTCCTGAGATGTGTGCAAACCTGGTGGCCAACTACAAGAAACGTCTGACCTCTGTGATTGCCAACAAGGGTTTTGCCACCAAGTACTAAGTCGAAGGGGTCAAATACTTATTTCCCTCATTAACATGCAAATCAATTTATAACTTTTTTGAAATGCGTTTTTCTGGATTTTTTTGTTGTTATTCTGTCTCTCACTGTTAAAATACACCTACCATTAAAATTATAGACTGATCATTTCTTTGTCAGTGGGCAAATGTACAAAATCAGCAGGGGATCAAATACTTTTTTCCCTCACTGTACATATGTAAAAAAAAAAAAAAAAGAATATAAAGTCTTGTTTTGACTTTCAAATCAGTTTTTTTTTTTTTTTTTTTTTAACAAATTACTGAAATGTGAACCACAGGGGGTGGGTCCTGACGTATTTGGACACACAGCTACACTGTGCATTGCCCTTCTCATTACCTGAGGTCATGAACATTTACATGGAGACATGAAGAAATGCTTTTAAATAAAAAGCTCATACTAGAACAGGCTGGCGACAAAAAGAACGAGAAAATACAACAAGGACAGCAGACTGAAAATAGGAGAGCAGGGAGTGTTGGATTTCTGTGCAAAAGCCTGCTGTGCTTGGGTAAAGGTACAGTAGTAAAAGGTATTGGAATAAAAAAATAAAGAAAAATAAAGATTTGCTGCCTAATCAATCAAAAGACTACGAGTTAAACTGTGAAAGTGTACAGATGACAGTGAATGCCTTTAATGAGCCAAAATCTAGATTAAAAACGATATTGAAACCTAACTAGTCCTCTATGTCTCTGTAATTGTGTGTGTGTGTGTGTGGGTGTGTGTCCATGTGTGTCTCTGTCTCTGTGTGTGTCTCTCTGTGTCTCTGTATCTGTCTCTGTGTGTGTGTGTGTGTGTGTATGTGTCTCCCAGCACATTCCCGCCGATGTGGTCGCAGAGAAGAAGCAGCCGCAGCTCCCCGGGGCGGTCAAGCTGCCTGGACCAGCGGTCAACCTGTCCGAGATCCAGAACGTGAAGAGCGAGCTGCGATGGGTGACTAAAGACTAAGGCAACAGGTACAGCCCTTACGGTGTTCTCCATTACAGACGTCAGAGAGACAGTTTGCCACAGTGGAAAATAGGTCCTATCATTTGCGATTGTTATTCTCTACTATAAGGTATTCATTTATGCATGTGTGTAGTTATTTATTGATTCACTTCATTTTTAAATGGTTTAGTTCCGGAAGTTGCCTTTGCAACCCGGGCTGGGGATGCAGCACACAGGGACTTACTATCGTTCCTTATCACAATAGAGGAACAGACACTGGAGTCCCTGACACCCGACTCCACTCGCTGTGCTCCTGCAGCCACACGGTGTCAGTGTCCGACCCCTGAGAGGCTGGTCAGAGAGCAGGTCCCTGTTTGGAGAATGTGGATCCCTGCCGCTGTAGTCCTGCTGCACACGCTCTGATTACTGGCCCTGCGATGCCAGGATGTAGGCTGCGGTGCTCCTGCAGATCTTCTGTAGTGCTGTGTTTCCATTCACACTATCACTCCTGCCCTTCTGGGGTCGTGACAGTTCCCTCTGCCACCGGGGGGCAGGATTCCAGCGCCACCACCAGACCCAAAGCTGAACACCTTCATTTGCATGTTCTTGTTTTTGTGAATGTGATATCTGGCCAGCTCCTCATCTTTAACTTCTGTCAGAGTGCCCTGTGCAAACCAGAGTGTTCTGCACTCTTTGAGGATCACGGCTGCCCTGAGCTACACACACAATACACAGGCAATGGAAACGCACAGTGAGCAGAATCACACGCAGCGCACAGACACACACAGTGAAAACACAAGCGCGCCGGGCCGGGTTGCAGTACCTCCAAGTGACCGTGTGCTCATGTTGTCTCTTCCCCAGGACTGGGGCCGGGCTGGGAGAGCTGTTCAGAGACTCAAGACAGACTGCAAGAACTCCACTGCATTCTAACAGCTTCGTAAAACTGTCTATAAAGATGAATGACTACCTTCTATAGACCCTGAGCAGGGGCTGGCATCCCATTCAAAAGCAATTTAGTAAGAAAATAATAATAATAATAATAATAATAATAATAATAATAATAATAATAATAATAATAATCATTGTTAAATATACCAGTGAGTGGCCCATGTTTGAGAGCCTGCCCCAGACGAGCCTTTGAGAAATATTTTTTGTTATCAACTTAATCCTGCTGAAAATTGAATGTCTATTTTTAACTATTAGGCTATAAATATAATTATAAAAATAAATATATACAAATCTATATCTAACTATATATAGGGAAGTTATTCTGGTGATGTCTGAGGCACTGTAGCCCTTCACAGACACATGGAAATATGCATGTAGAAGCTTTTTGCAACACCAAACACCTCAGAGGTGCCCCAGGGATACAGTGTGGACTAAAGCTCCACAATTCCCTTTCATACAAATATAATTTTGCATGCTTAGTTAAGCTTAAATTCCTGGGAAAATACAGCCCCTATCATTTGCACACAGCAGTGAAGGTCCAGGCGTGTCCTAATTCGCCACAGACAGACTCAGAGGGATCAGGATGGTGGGCATTAACACATCCACTGCCTGCCTGTCTGCCTGCCTTCAATATTTCCTTGGGATTGTCTGCTTACACATCAACTGCATTGTTTATAACCTGCTGACAGGAAACAAGGGGAAGATTTCAACTGCATGTTTTTTAGACTGGAGCAAAATGTAGACGGTGATAAGCAAGCAAGCACACTGACACACTGACACACTGACTGACTGACACACTGACACACTGACTGACTGATTGACTGACCGACTGTTCTACAGAAACCACATGCAATGCTTAAACAATTCACTTCTTGACTTTTTTATTTACTCTGAGAGATTTTCCACTTTAGGTTTGACAAACACAATCAGTGACACCCCACCTCTGGGCTTTAAGGTGTCATGCCCCCCAGTGGCTGCTGCAGCTCAGTGCTCTGTAACACAGGCTGGGCTATTGACCACGAATCGGCAACATGTGGCCCAGACAGCCATCTCCAGTGTCAGTGCCTTGTAGCTTAAAAACATCCCAGGTATTTCCAGCCCTCAGCTAAAAGCTTTCTGTGAACAGCAGGGCACTCAGAAGAAGGAATTCTCAGTTCATTGTGTTCCTTTTATTATCATTACTACATTTCTGTGTTTAAGCATGCTAATGTAAAGCTTATCTTTATAAGTTATAGCTGAAGAGTCGCATCCAGCTATCCCTGTGTTGTGTTTTCGGCGTTACAATTTCACTGCTTGATTGTGCTGAATATTTTATCTTCACTGTTGTATTATTGTTATTATTGCAGATATTATTGTTCTGATGATGATGATTACTATGTCACTGTTGTAAGTCCTGTTGCGAGAAGCACAGAGATATTTGTCTTTAGTTTCAGCATTTCATAGGTCATTAATTCGGGCTGGAGGTTTTAAACAAGACTCAAGTCGCTAAGCAGGATTTTCAGTTCTAATACCTGGGTGGCTGCGTACAAATACACAGCATTGAGAATGAATACTGTTTCATATTGTGTTTTATTATATCAGAAATCGATCTGTGTGTAGTTTTTTGTGTACTAGAGAATGTGAAAGCAGGGATATGTTCAACTGCGCTTCTCTCTGTGCTCGTCCAGGTCCACAATCATCTCTTGCTGTACTTGCTGTAAACCAGTCATTCGTTTCTGCCCCTCAGGAGATAAAACCCTAAAAGTACGGCATCTTTAAGGTTACATGTCATTCATGCTTCAGAGCAGCAATTTGTCTCTCTACAAAGCCGGTTACCTAAGATTTAGGTAAACACATAGAGATAATATCTGGTGAATGGGGGATTGTAGGAGGTCTGATTGACTCTGTAGTGCCGATGACTTTCATTAGACTCCTTTATTAAAATTGGAAATACAAAACCGGAATTGGAATAAATCTGTTCTCATCCTGAAAGCCAGCCCACTCCCTCGGACTCCCTCTGTAAGGAGAAGTGTTATCCCCACACTGCAGAGGAGAGCGTATTGGGAAACAACCCCTCAACACAACCTGCAGCCTCCACAACCTGAGCAGAAGCTGTGAAGAGCAACGCAAGACAAAACTGAAGAATCAACACATTTTCAGAGCTTTTTTAAATTGTATTTATTTTATTTCACTTCTAAACCTCAGGTGTAAGGGTGGTAGTAAGGTTTGTTTACATATGTGGTGCAAGGCTGAACTATAGGCTGTGTGTCGACTTGGTTATGGTTTAATTTTGTTGTATAAATATTTTCAGTTAGAGGTTTCTTTCAGAGGGTCCATTTGAAAGTGTCCTTAATTGTGAATTCTGGCAATATACTGTATTACATCTGAACAAGGGACTGCTGCACTGACCTTGTTATACGCATCATGGACTTTGAGAAAAGAATAAATAAAACTAGCTGATTTCTCAGAAACTAAACTTGTGTTTTAATCCATTCTCACATTTCTCAGGTATTTTCCTATGTTAAATCAATTAATCACTGAAGCAGATCTCTGCGGTGATGGAAGCTTGTGCGAACAGAGCGCACTCCACGGGAATCACACCTCCACCGTGGTGCAGTGGTCGCATTGAGCAGCTCTTGTAAAACCCACATCCCCACACATTATCATTAACAATACCTGCAATACTGAAGGCATCTTAGCGTGTCTAGAGCAGGTACATATAGCCAAGAATGCAGCTTTTCATATTAATTAGTGTTATAATTGTATGTATGTATGTATTTATGTATGTATGTATGCAGGCATCTATCTTCATATGTATATACTATACGTATGGAAATCACAGCAATATCTTGGTGGACACACTGCCTGTTTTTCTGACGCAGTTTCAGTGAAGTCTCAGACAGCAAGAGTTTAAAGGATTCGCTGGGAGAGTGGCAGTGTGGGCTGGGAGGTCGGACACACAGGGCCGCAGTGGGGGCCTGCGAGAGGCCAGGGCCGGGCTGTGACAGGAGCCACACAGATCTGACAAACCAGGCTAATTCTGTGTCGAATGAGTCATGCCTCACGAGGGACCGCGGGGGAGCCGACAGCCGGCTTCACATATTTTGGCAAGGCTTGCAAGCACAGTCTCCGACTGGCTCAGCTCCGTAATGCACAAATCCGCAATAATACACATTCTGAACAGCACAGGGCCGACCCATCTGTGCGGTTAATCTGCTAGATCTGTCACATGCAGCTCCTCCTTGCAGGGGCAGTGCCAGTGTTGACGGAGGGCTGTCAACCCTACGCACACCCTGAAAGTGCAGGCTGGCATTGAGCACTGCAGGACCAGGACTCAATCACATCGAGAGAGGTGCCCAAAGCTGCCCCTTACACATACACTGGGTCTGATTAGTCTGACTGCTTGTGTGTTGACAAGAGTCAACACATCATTGTGCTATGAACAGAAAGCCCTTTGACACAGCATTAGATATAGATATACATATATAGATATATATGTAAACCGCTATGATTATAGCTAGCTTGGTTCACTTTTTTTATGAAAGCCCAAAAGAGACAGGTCTCAGGGCTCAGAGTGCAGGAAATCAAAGGGAAGAGGTACTGGACACTGCGAGGCCAGCTGAGCTCTCCGCTTAAAAACAGATTGTAAATGCCTCAGCCTCACTCCTCGTGACACGGGGGTCAGGCGATCGCTGTTGCCATAAATTTACCTTTTACCATACAGCGTTTTTGGTTGCAATGCAAAAAGCTCTTGAATTTCCCTTCAAGCGTGGCTCTTTATTCTGAGGATCCTGGGCCCGGAACAGCTAATTTTAGGCATGTAAACAACCCTGCACCCCGGCAGCAGAGCTCTGTAGTGGAGCAGTGTGAGCACAGGTCAGAGCAGAGGGGAGAGGGGACAGGGACTCAGATTCAACCTCATGTTGTCCAGATCGTTGCACAACAGTCTCGGTTACTGTCTGCTGCCACTGCATTCCCCGTGTTCCCGGAGCCGTGACAGAGCATTGCTCAAAGTGCCGATGAGACGGGCTGGATTTACAGTTAGCACTGGTAGGGGAGAGGACGCGCTTTTGGAAGTACAGCATGTAAACAGTTGTTCTGCTTGTAATGGGTTAACAGTGAATCCAGCAGGACTGTGAAAGCCCTGCCCCGAACCCCCAGATATTCACATCCACTGGAGATGACTTTGCCAGAACATTATCCTGGCTGAGAGAATGTATAAGCATGAATGCCTAAGACTCACTGTCTCCAAATAGATGACACGTTTAGTGCATTTTTACAAAAGCATTGTAAAAACAAACAATCAAAAAACCACATTTGTTCCTGCTATTTCAACCATCCACAATAAACTGGGTACATAAAAAAACTTCTTCCATGCTTCTTGCAAACTGTGCACATCACAAAGAAAGCTGTCAAATAAAAAAGGCTAAAAACCAACTAGGTCTCCTGAGCAGGCACTGAGCAGGCATAAACCCAATACCCAGGTGGTGCAGTAGGGAGGTCTGCAGGCCCCTGGCTCTCACAGTTATTAGAGAATGACAACTGTATGGTAATTATTCTCACACTTCAATCCTTGTGTGTATGTGTGTGTGTTTACAGGTAATTGGAGTATGTGTTGTACTGTTAGTATAAATTGGCTCCCTAGCTGAGTTTGAGAGTACTTAATCAGCTACAATAAGGTAAACTGAGAGGACAGTCTGTCAGAGCAGGACGGCAGGGAGGAAACTGGCCACAAACCCACCAGTGTGACCTCTGACATTTAGAGAGCCCGGGCACAAACAACCTGGAGAGCGAGGAGTCCAAAGGAGGTGCCGAACGCACAGGATGAAATCACGACTGACCCCAGAGCCAGGAAAGTCGACGGACACCAGCGCACTGGCAGAAAGAGCACTAGAAATCATTTGGAACGGATGTAAAGTGGTACAATTTTTTAAAATGTGCGCTTTTCAACACAGTTTGGTTCCGTTTAAACATACAATCTATATATATATATTTATATATAGACAGCATTTCTGATTTTCAAGGAAATTTAGACAGGGTTTCTTAACTATCCCTTAGTTAGGATAATCGGGATACGGACCAGAGGAGACAGCTCTGGCACACTTTTAATCACTTATGAAAGAACGGTAAAGCGTCAGAGTGGACTCTCTGTATTGTTATGTGATTAATCCTGGCAGGCTTTCAGCCTCGCTCATAATCACCAGCCAGGCATTAATTCTCACTTAACATCAGCCTGTGAAACTGTGCCGGGCTGTAAGGTGGTCCGGTTGCCCTTGGCTCTTTCACACTGAGTTGTAAACTAAAGCCACTTGCTATTTGTAGAAGATAATTAATCTGAATCCTGAAGCTGCACTGAAATCTGGATGAATCAAAAACAAACGAACAAAAAAGCCTTTAATCTACTCATCCATTTCTGGAAAAACAGAAACCCAAGTCCGGTCTGCCCCTCGGTTTGCCTTCTCCGAACTTAGGGCGCAGATATTGTGCAGCACTGCTCACACCCCCTGCAGCCTCACTGATCCCGCCCAAATGAGTGTGTGTGTTTGTGTATTCTATTCCTGTAGCTGTGAGCTACATTGATACCAAAACATCAGGGTCACAGGCATTCAAGATAAATTTTACCGGTGACTAACCAGCTTATTTACTACCAGTGAGTTCAGAAAGCTAAGCGCCTAAGCCCACTGTGTTTATCTGCCCATTCCCAGATATCCTCAGGAAGGCTGATAAAGGGCAGCCCAGTAATTTCACCTCACTAGAGGGTATCTGCACTCCAGAGGCTCGGGAAGCTAAAAGAGTAAGCATGCTACATCAGGAACAGACAGCAGGGGCATCACGGGATGCAGGCAGCCTATTGCCAGGCTCCTGACAGGACTTTTTTTCTTTCCTCGACATTCATAAACGGAGCCTGGTGACCATTAAGTGCAAGTCATTTGCTCTGCAATGCAGGGCCATCGAGTCAGGACCCCCAGAACGGATCACATGCTTAAAAAAAGGAACAAGAGATGGTGAGAGAACTGATTAGCTCAAATTAGCCTGTTAATTTGTCAGATGCCTGAAGGGCTGTGTGGCCGAAATCTTGTAGGAGTGTAAGCTGTCACCGGGTGATTCTCTTGATTCTTTCCTGCTGGATTTCAGGGCTTGATTTCAATTTTAATTATTTCCTTTTTTACTGCCAGCCGTCAACATTTGCTTAAATACTATGCATCATGAGCTATTTTCTGGTGCTGAGCAAGACCCATGGAGAAACGATCCTGTCACAGTACCAGCGACTGAGGGAAGATCATGCGCTCTGTGATATAGTGCTGGTGGCTGGCGGCACAGAGTTCCCAGCACACAGGACTCTCCTGGCGTGCTCCAGTGACTATTTCAGGTCACTCTTCAAGGACTACACCAGAGAATCCAAAGCCAAACTGATAAACCTGCAGGTGATCTCTTCTGTGGGACTCCAGCACATCCTGGATTTCATCTACACCTCCTGGCTCTCCGTCTCCCCGGGCACCTTGGAGGACACTTTAGAAGCAGCCAGCTACCTTCAAGTCATCGAAGCCATCGAGCTGTGTGGCCAGTATATCACCGACAACCTCAGCCCGGAGAACTGCTGCTTCTTCGCCAATGTCGCCTCCAGGTATGGCATCCGCGGGGCTTTGTCTGCTGCGAACAGATACATCGGCAGCAAGCTGGGTGAGCTGCTTCGCTGCGCTGTGGATTCCACCGGGCTTCTGGAGCTCAACTCAGAATCTTTCCTAGAAGTTCTGGATTCCGAGGAAATGCCCAGAGTCAGGGAGCTCCCACTCCTGACCCTAGTGCTGCAGTGGTTGAGGAGCAACAAGCTCTCCACTGTGAGGAGCAACCTCGTGCTGAGCAAGATCAGGTACGGGCTCATCCCCGCAGAGGAGCTCACCAACCTCTACTCTACCAACAGTGCCCTGCAAACTCCCTTCATAAAGGGCCTGATTCTAAAGGCACTGAATTACCATTCCTTGGGTCACCAGCAGCCACTGGTTCAGAGCACACAGACAACCCTCAGGAGCCGTGGTACCCAGATCCTTCTCACAGGGGGCGGCACTCAGGCTGAGGGGCTTGTGAGCGAAGTCCTGGCCTTCGACCCCTATTTCAAGAAATTCAGGCCCCTCACTGAGCTCCGGAGCAAAGTTCAGAGCCACTGTGTTTGTGTGGTAGGGAATTTCCTGTATGTGCTGGGCGGGGAGGTCTTGCAGGTCAACGAGAATGAAAAGGCAGTGACCACGCTGGTCACTAATCAGGTCCACCGCTACGATCCCCGGTTCAACATATGGGTCGAGACAGCCGGGATGATTGATAGGAGGGCTCAGTTTTCGTGCTGCGTAGTAGATGGCAAGATATGCGCCATTGGTGGCAGGGGTGGGATT
This sequence comes from Amia ocellicauda, assembly GCF_036373705.1. Taxonomy (NCBI): domain Eukaryota; kingdom Metazoa; phylum Chordata; class Actinopteri; order Amiiformes; family Amiidae; genus Amia; species Amia ocellicauda. The sequence continues at coordinate 30,648,162 of NC_089852.1, forward strand.
GAGTCGCCACTCTCTTCTGTGGAGGTATACAATATCAAGACTGACAAATGGCAGAAAGCCAGAGACCTTCCGCAGAAGATGCACGGCCAGGCCAGCTGTGTCTACAAGGACACCATTTTTACCTCAGGAGGGATGTTCGCCCAGCAGAGAGAGAGCAGCAGGGATGTGTACAGCTTCAGCATGCTGGAGGATCAGTGGAAGAAGCGTGCTGCCATGTCCATCGCTCGCTTCGGCCACCAAATGGCCACCATCAAGGAGAAGATCTACACGTTCCTGGGGATGTACGAACCCTTCTGTGACATCGAGAAGTACGACCCGGTAGAGAATCAGTGGACGAGGTTGAAGCCTCTGCTGAATGACAGATTCTCCTATGGCATGGCCTTGGTGGAAGACAGCGTTCTCCTGATTGGTGGGAAGAAGTGGCACAATTCTCAGGAGGTGCCTACCCCAAGCATCCTTGAATACGATGTGGACGGAGACAGCTGGAAGGAGTTGTGCAGGCTTCCCCGTCCACTGTATGGGATGCAGTGTGCCCTCATGCAGCTCCCAGAGCCCTTAGAGACCTAAATAACAAGGCATTGATCAGGCAGTGTCTGCAGCAGCTAGTACAGTAAAGCGCAGCCTTTGAGTTTGATCCATGGCAGCAAGATAGGATGATTCTGTTTCCAGTAGCTTACACTTCTGCACAGCTTAAAATAAGTAAAAACATTAAATCAACAATAAAACCAATTATTAATAATAATAATAATAATTAAAAAATGGAAGTGGAAAAGAAAAAATTAAAGATTGTGCAAAGGAGGGAAAACTGCAAAAGCTGCAAGGAGGGGAATTAAAAAGATGTGAGACGATATCTGCCCCGCTGAGGGGCAAGACCATCTTTACTGTGGAGTGCCACTTCATGCAAGCAGCTAACAAGAAAGTTGAATTGCTAATTAAAGAATTAATGAATTTCGCTTTTCTTAGAGGTGGGAAGAAAGATAAATCCTCAGGAGCATTGCCAATGTAGTGTCAACCCTGCGACTCCACCCAGTCCCGGGCTGGCCGCACCTCACAGGACACCTGGGAACAAGCAGCGCCCCACTGAGCAGAATTATCCATCTCGCATACACAGGCAAGCAACGCCATCTGGACATCCTCACGGCCAGAGACAGAGCCACAGGGTCCTTTGTGCTCAGAGAAAAAAAGAGGAATGGGAAGCAGTGAGAAGAGGTTCAGTGAAAAGGAAGAAGACTCAAGCGCTTTATTTTATTATTTTCTATTTCAGTAGCTCAGCTCCACTGCTGAGAGAGGCACGGGAAGATTGTGGAAGAGAAGTCAGCGACAGCCGGGAACGGAAAGTGGAGAAGCTGCTGAGAGGAGCAAGGCGGTCTTGCCCTCCCTCGGGGACAGAGGCAGAGGCAGAGGCAATGCACACCAGAGACACAGGGAGAGTCAAGTACGTCTGTTTAGATGACTACGCAATCTTCCAATGATGTGACTGATGATTGAAGAGTGATAAAAAAGCCTTAATGAACCAAACCATGAATGAATGTAGGCAAGTTCAGGCTGTAAGTAGCAGGTAGATAACAAAATCTACTTTTTGTTTTGTTTAGTTTTGTTTAAAATACATAGAACATGTTTGCTTCATTGGAAAGTTTGCTGTGAAACAACTGTAGTGCACATTACAGTGGTTACCTGCTCACCAGGTGTGTACTACTATACAATAGTATGTGACTGTAAGAAATGTAAAATGACTCAACCAACACATCAAAAGAGCTTCACGTGGTTTTGTGTTCATTTGTCTGACACTCATTGAAGTGAAGAGCTGTGAGCAATAACTGTATTCAACACAGTTTTTCACTTCTCAGACCATGGTCACCCTACAGAGAAATACAAGCAAACCTAAATTAGTTAAATTACTGTTAATGTTTTATTCTGAGTGGTTCATTTAAAGCCAGATTGACAATCAAATGAAGACAGAAGTAAATAACACAAAATCAGATCAGTGGCATGACTTTAGAGAGGTATCCTGAAAATTAATACTGATGGAAATGTTCTATTAATGAACAGCTGCCTGGAGGCCAAGACAACAGCCCTGAGGGGAAGAGGAGGTGAGAGTGGGAGGGTTATGAAGGGTTATGAAGTGGGAAAACTATAAGTAGGGGCTTCAAGACAATGATGCTGTGATCTCCATATTTCGGCACGGATATGACTCTGAATTCCAATACTGTGCCAGCAGGGTTACGGTGTGCCACATTAATGTTGAACATAGCAGAGTCGTTCATACTGGACTGTTTTCGAGGTGTTCTATTGCTTTGTTTTTTCCTGCATTCATTACATAGCAAGATCTAGTTTGGAAAAGGAATAAACTGATTTTGTTCGAGTGCACGCACTGGTCTGAATGAGTTTGCTCAGTGCCGTGTTCAGTGCAGGCTCTGGGCATGTGTGTTTGACAGCTGCTCTTTTCCCTACGCCAGGGAAGACAGGAAATTTCAAAGATTTCTTGTCAAAACTCAGCCTGACAGACACACACATTTGGTAATGACACTCACCCTCGGCCCAAGGTCAAGAGACTGTCATTATTTCCTATACAATCAAATTGTCTTGTGCACAAGTATAATGTCATATGCACATATATCATAAACATTGATCGAATCACTAGGGTAAAATACAAATCCCTACTCATGCAGGTCCAGGAGAGTGCAGAGGTATTTGAAATCCCGCTGCTGACAGAGGTGTTTGAGGTATTTTTAATTTAGTAAAATCAGCCTGGCTCAGGGCGTACAGAGGAGTGATCAGATGGCACTGACAGATATTTATTTTGATTTAATTTCACTGTATCACATTGACGGAATACAATTTCCCAGAAAAGCCTAAACAGCGCCTGTGTTATTACACACACCATCTGATCTGCTAACATATTCACATGTTGATTGTGCGCCCTGGCTCGAGTGAGAAAGAGGGGCTGAGCAGCAGGGTGGCTGCAGGCTACTGCTCTGTGTGTAACAGCGCCATCTACTGGGCAACTTCCAGCAGGGGAGCAAAGCAAAACCTCTTGAATAATAATAATAATAATAATAATAATAATAATAATAATAATAATAATAATAATAATAATAATAATAATAAATACAGTAAATAAATTTATTCTATCTGTTTACAGAGATGCAGCAAAGTCAAACACACCAGTGTTCATGTTAAGAGCTAAATTTTATTGACTCCAGTTATAACCACAGGTGCTTAAAAGCTGGAAAAAAATCAGTACAATAAAAATGTATAGAATTATAGAATAATACAGTATATTGTATTCTTGAAAGAATGCTGAAGAACAGGTCCACACACTGCAAGGATGGTTGATAGTAATCCCATGCTATTGTACACTCAATAATGCTTCAGATGCTTTTATTTGCGAAGGGACAGATTTCATCTCTGAAAGCATGAAGAGCCCCTTTCTGTAAAGTGCAGTCAAAAAGGCTGTTGCATGGCAACAGAAGGTCTTTCTTAACAAATTAATAATAAGAATAGTATTAATTGTTTTCAACAACATACTTGTTGGCCACAGTCTTTACACTGAGTCACCCATAGCATTGGCAATACACCGCCTCCGTCCGGGCGTGTGGGAATACATTTGCTTTTGGTCCAATACCATTTGTATATAAATTAGTTACATTTTAAAGGAGAACAATTGTTTCCAAGACTATTTGGCAGCTGCAGTTAAACCTCACAACATGTAAAACATATAGTCATGCAGAACAACAAGGGCCAGTTACTATTGTTTGTTTGTGTATTTGCATAGTGAGATATATATATATATATATATATATATATATATATATATATATATAGCCTCCAGATGTATGTATAGCCTTGTTGAAGGCTACTATATATATATATATATATATATATATATATATATATAAGATTTTATTTTATTTTCCTCAGCTTATACAAATATCACCCTGACACAAAACATCTGTACAAATATAGGAGGGTATTTCTACTTCTTTTCTTCTTCTTTTTAAGGTTTAAGAATTGATGTAAGTTTGGGAGCGAAGGCCACAAAGTCTGCAATTATTCACTTATTACAACATGTAACATTCGAGAGGCGGGGGCCGCTGTGCAACTCGTCCTGATGTTCCTTCTGTGTAATGCAGCCGCAGTGTGTGGGAAACATGCAGCGACACGCGGGCAGCTGATCGGCCTGCCAGGCACGGAGAGAGCTTCTTCAGGCACGCACTGTTCTCTGAAGCCTATCAGTCACAGATGATATGGTGCTGCTTCTAAACAGCATAAACTCATGCACTTTTCAGGAACAAGGTGATCAGATAGGAACAATAAAGACATCTCATAAACAAGTGAGGCTTTTTAGACAGCTGCAGGACTTGGCACCGAGCCAAGCAGGCAAACAAAACAGGTAGCGCTGCGCTGTCAGATAGCATCAGAAACATGGAAATCAGGGCCTTTTTCAGTGAGGTTGGCATTGTGAGATATCTGGCACAGAGGTGTGTAACAGTGTCCTTATTCTCAGAGCTCTCCGAATAAGGACCTCAGACATTCGGCAATTATTGTTCATCATTTTCAAAGTGACTTCCCTGTCTACATGATTCATACATTATCAAGGTGTTCACTATAAACGGGTTTGAAGGGAAAATAGCACTTGCATCCACGATTCAAGATGTAAAAGTATTCAAAAGGCAATCTGAAAACAAAACAAAACCGAACATTCAGGCAGAACCACAAGCAGATATCAAGACAAACCTCATATTTCTAGCTCATATACATTCTTATTTTTTCAACTAATTTATTGCAAATAAACATTTCTCCACTATTAATGCAGTGCTCTTGAAATGTACATATCTATTCAAAAACAAATAAATTAAACAATAAATTAGAACAAAACAAAACCGGGCCTTTATTCTCCGCCAAACGCCGCAGAATCCAAGAGGCAATTTTCCAGGATTCCCTGCAGTGAGAGGACACAGGTGAGCCCCAGGCCGCTGCTCAAACAGGCCACACAACACTGGACAGGCAAGCTGCGCTGGGGAGGGTCTTTTTCTTGTGTAAATGAAGAATGCACAAACTATACACCAGGCGAGAACGTAATACATTCTAGTTACATTCGACTCCAGAGGTCTCTCAAGATTTCACCGGCCAGCTATAACACAATGATCCAAAGTGCAGCAGTTCAGTCCCATAAACCCTCAAAGCCATGAACTGGGCCACACACTGTCCAGTCAGCCGAGCTGCCTCTGTCCATCAGGGAAGTGGCACCAGTAACGCCTAGGACCACAACTTCAAAGCCGAACCAAACCCGGCTGCAGGCTTATAGCAGTCTGGTCAAGACATCATCAGCACAGATTACAACAAATAAAGTAGAACAAAACAAAATAAAAATGAATCATTAATAAAGGCTAAAAGCAGCTTCTACAGGCAGTGGTTATACTGGAAACTACACAGGACGGAGAGCTCGATCTGCAGGAGCCACCATTAAAACATTGCTTTTGGTGAACAGGATGGACGAAACAAAACGAACAGAACACACAGCCACCCTCATTTTTAAAATACACAATTCTTTCACGGTAACTATTGAGAAAATACGTTTTTTTTTGTTCTCCTTTAGTTTTTTTAAGAGGTAAACAGAACATTACTATTAGCTCTAGTAAGACTAGATACAGCTGAGCTATGGCGGGTTCCAGCCCAATTCAATTGCTTTTTCATAATAAATAAAATGCCCATTAACTGTACAAGGCAGCTTCTATCAGACAGTGTATTGTGTCTGAAACACTGAAAAATCACATCCAGAAATTGCTTATCAGGCTATTGGAGATAATGTAACAAAGAATGTCACCCCCTCATCCCAATCCCTGTACAGTATATTTCAGGAATACAGTGCCTTATTTTATACTCTTTAAATATACTGTGTATATATATATATATATATATATATATATATATACACATATAAAGAATTATTTATATTAACAAAACTCCAATCAAAATATGTGGGTACCGTACCATCACTGACAAATGGCATCAAGACCAAGTTGAACACAAGTGTTTGAATTGAGACAGAACAATACAATATGTATTATACAGTTCGATCGATTGTGATTGTATCCTGGACACCGTTGGCTAGTCTCGTGGAGGACGCCAGGCCGGGACGTGCGGCAGAGTTCAGACGTGTGTCTCAATGTACGAGTGAGTGTGGGCCAGTGTCGGGATGGGAGAGGGCCGGTCTGGGGTGCCATTGGCTGGTTCTTTACTGGAACTCTGCGGGCAGATATCTAAAAAAAGCTCAAGGTACATTTTTTTCCACTCCTGAAATTCTGAGGAGGTCAGCTTGGGATTGTCCAGCAGCTTGTCTATGATGGCTATCTCTCCCTCTCTAGCCTACAACAGAAAGAGACAGCGGGTGTTAAAACAGGAGGGGCTCCCATGGCACGCTCTGGCGCCACTCACTCCTCCTCCTCCCCCTCTCTCTCACAGTCTCTCCATCTCTCTCCATCCTTCCTGGTACAGTACAGACAGGAAAGGGAAGCGGCTATCAGACAGTCCATGCTGAACACATGACATAAGGGCTGCTCTCAGTGTGTGGGATCTGGGAGCAGCGTTCAAGTTCTCCCAGCAGCAGGATCTGGTAGAAGCCAGTACAAGGTCTGTGTACAGTACAGTACAGCTGTGTGTTTCAAATCCTGCCGACGCATTCTGACAATAATTTGTTGTTGATTGTATTTGCTGGCCGTGCGTGTTCGTGCCTGCCTGCGTGCGTGTGCGTGAGTGTGTGTGTGTGAGTGTGTGTGAGTCTCTCCCTGAAAGTCAGATTTGTGTTTAAGTTTATAACATGTGGGTGAGCAGGAGGGTCCGGAGTGCCACAAATTTAAGTTTAAGTGCAACTTGGCTTGAGGAGGCAGGGAAACACTGCTTTAAACCACTGTGGTTTTGGGAACAGATTCTGCATGCAGATTTGAAGTCTGTTCAGGACATTGTTTCTGCCCTTGGCAACGAATGTCACCAGCCCGGCAGGAAGCACTGCTGCGCCGACAGAGAGAGGAGGAAGGAGTGACTGGGCCTCATCACAGACACGGCGGGAACAGTGAACCACCGAAAACAAACGTGACGTAATCGCATCACACCTTTGGCTGCGTTCTCACATCTTGCTCGAGCCGGACGCAGAAAGCTCGGCAGAGGCTCTTAGCACACACAGGGAGAGCAGCGGGTGAAAAGGTCGAACGCAATGCAGAGCGACAGCGACGGCACAACACACAGGTCATCCAAGGACCGCGGCCAGCGCACACGGGCTCAGCCAAAACCCACGAGATACCGATATCAAGACGGGCATAAAAACACTGCAAAACGATCTCTAAAAAATAAATGCAAACACGATAGATAAATGACCACACAAACAAACAAACAAATCAATAAATAAATAAATACACTGTTTGCCAAAGCAAAGCTGGACACAACCAGAGATCAAAGCCACAGCCAAAGTTTGACCAAAGCACACAGACACAGGCAACCATGTGTCCAAAGCAAGTTAGCGCAGACAGCCACAGCACAGCACAGCGCCCTGGCAGAGAGCTCAGCGCCAGTCAGAGCAGCCGTGCGAACCCAGGCAGCCGCAGTCTGAGAGGATATGAATAATGCACGGTGTGCTCCCTTTGAAAGTAATGGGGCCCACTCTCACCAGCCAGTACTGGGAAGTGCCTGGGGTGCCATTGAGAAACCAGATTAGCTTCCCTCGATCTAATAACAAATATTTAAACAGTGAATTGTTTTCCTCCTGTGTGACAGGTTGGATACATATATATATGAGAGTGAATGTCAAAACAGCCCCTGGAGTGAATACATTTATCTGGAATTAATGCTATTATAGTGAAGCTGGGCTTTGTTAATTCTTTTTTCACATTGTATAATTTCTGAAGCTGGGAAATGCTACCAGCCTTGAATTGAATTTGAAAATCGAATTTGCAGAGTACCTGCACTGTAAACTACTGGCACAGAACAGACTGTTTTCAAGCCCAGGCTGGACCAGTGTTGGCGAGACAACCAGAGCTCCAGTAATGACAAAGAGCAGGGCAGTTGCCCCTCTCTGTCTCCGGTCGGCGAGTCCCTACCTTTAAAGTGCTTCTGAGGATGCGCAGGCGATGCAGCTTCTCATTGATGACAGGGTCGTTGCAGCGCTTGATGAACGAGCGCTTGTACTCCAGCTTGGTTGACAGGCGGCGCTCTCCCATCGGGGACAGGCTGGCCCGCTCCAGGGCCCGGTACAGGTCCCTGAGGGAGTCGCCGGTTCGCTCCTCCTCCCGCTCACTTCCTGCGGACAGACAGCGGCACACGGGTCACATTACTGGCTCACCGGGGATCAGAGCACAGTGTGGCGATCCCTGATACAACTTCACTGAGTCAGATCATGGTGCCTGCCATGAGCTCTTATAAGTGTGTGCTTTAATGGTAGCAGTAATGGACACGAGGCAACACCAAACCTCCCTTCAAAGAGTGCGGCGCGGTTGCACCCTCTACACAACAATATTAACACACAGTAAGTGTATCACTGTGTGCCTCAGCTCAACCTGGTAAAGGCCAAGCACAACACAGACCACAGCTGAGGGGCCATGCCGGGCCTGTGTCCGCCGCTCTATATCCATCTCTGGCCCACAGCCAGGCAATAAGGTTGGCCAGTCAGACAGCCCCGCCCTCACAGCTCCACCGCAGCTCTTTTGACTTCTGACCAATTACGGCGAGTGATGACTTAAACAAACGAGATCCCGCTGGGCTCCCAGACCACTCCACCCCTCTCGTCTCCCTCCAGGGAACCTGCCCGCTTTAGCACAGCCATTTAGTCTCTCATCAGCCTGCACACTAACTGGACCCAGCCTGGCATTCCCTCTCTGCCCTGTGCTTTGAGCTGGATAACTTTTCACCCTGTTTCATCACGTTCAAGTTATTTGAGTAGGAATCACATCCATTAAGTGCTTCTTTCTGCAGCCCTGAGCACTCACATATGCATAATTCCACTGGCAGAAAATAATTTTGAACTCACTCCCACAGAAAAGTCAGCTGAGTAAAAAGCACCACTGCAAATGCAAACTTTTCTTCTTTTATTTTTTTCTTTAAGGGTCACAAATAAGAAATTTGAATTCCCATCCTACGCACTGCCTTTCTGGAGACATGAAGAGGACACCTGCGTTTCTGCACTCTGTATTCATCCTGCTGCTGGTGACAAGGAGGGTGTGATGTGTATTGAGCGAGGTCAGGCGGTTGAGAGGCACGGTAAACACCTTGCTAAATAAACAACCTGCGCCGTGTCTGTGAATGCTGAGCGCATCACATTGCACTAGCCTCTCTTAAATACCTGATTAAGGGGAATGGAAAGTGTACAGGGACTTCATTAGCGCCGGGGCTCCGCTTACCCGAGCCCAGCCCTTTAAATGTCAAGACGCCCCATTCCTGAATTACCATTTTCATTCCAGCTCATTTATTCTTGGATCCACCGAGCGGCTCAGCAGCTTAATGAAGTAAACCTCGCAGATACACAGAGACCTCCGCGCCACCGGCGTGCTTGCTAAAAAACAATACAAATACAACACAGCTGCCGGCTCTGCCAGCAACTATCCACAATGCCGTCCCTGCGCTCCTACAGCAGCTGTTTCCAGGAATTCATTGTATCCCCCCCACCCCCTTGAGATTCCTCACATGAAATGCATTCCAGAGTGTGCTCTCAGTGCGTGTGTTTTTGTTTTGTCTTCTCGTTCCAGAGGCATTGCAATTAACTTCTGAAAAGCAGTCAGAAGTCATTAGTGTGGACTGCTTTCAAGTAATGCTCAAGTCAGAGGACATCCAGGACTGCTACACCTGCAAGACCAGCCGACAGACGCGTACCCCTCCCAGTGTGGAGTGAGTAGCAGCGCAGGACGGGACGAGTGATGGGGCAACACAGCAGGACTCCAGAGATGAATGAGGAGCTTAAACAGGTTCAGAGAAGGACAACAAACGGGCGATTCTTCTTTCCTTTGTGTATTTTTAATTTATATTTTGTTCCTCACTGAAGCAGTAGCTGTCAGAAACACGCACAGTTAAGGAAGACTCTGCCAGCAGGGGAAACAGATCCCGGCTAAGTGCTGGACTCTGCTCATTCTCATCCTCAGCTCATCTTTTTAGTTTCTTTTCTTTTCCTCTTTTTCACACAAAAAAAACCGGCCTTATTAAGATTTTAGTCAGGTTCCCGAGGTTTCTCAGACAGATCGCTCACAGACCCCGACACCTCATCAGCCTGGGCAGGAGATGCAAAATCATTTCTAGACGATCCTAATATCCTTGAACTGGGATGGCTCCTTGTCACCACTCAAAGCGATGCTAAGTGAAATCTATTAATCACAGGCTGCATTGGGGGAAGGTGTCAATGCTGCTTTCTTCTGGAGCTGCTACAGCCCGTCTCTCTCTCTCTCTCAGCCACATTAACAGGCACGTGCGGGGGCCCTGAGGTGCAGCGGCACAGAGGAGCTCATCCAGAACACCTGTCCCTTCCAGCTCCTTCACGCCTTGCTTTGCTTGTTGCGTTGTGTCACAAAGCCTCTTACAGCACCCTGTGTGAAGCCTGTGTGTTCCCATGTGTGACTTCAGCAATCTTTCTGACCCATCCACCCATCCTTCCATTCAATACCCGCTTCCTCCAGTTCGGGGTCACAGTGAGCGTGCGCCCAACCCAGTGGGCACAGGGCCCAAGGCAGGGGACACATAAAAGGGAATAATAATCATCATATTTCATCCTCATCATTGACACCTGAAGGGAACTGGAAGATCTTCACGACACTTCAACGCCCTGGTCCCCACCACCAGGGGGCAGCAAGATCTCTCACCAGGGACTGAACTACCACAGCAATCACAGACGCTCTCTGCAAGCATTAATAACAACAACAATAATCATATTCTATACTATAAATAACAATGATTTGCTGTATTTTCCCCCACTCCTTTATATATTTATTCCTTTATTGATTCAATCCCAAGGCGTTTATTCCCATTCTGCTGGTAAATGTTGTAAGACCTCTACCAGCTCAACCCTGTCCGGGCCCTCCGTGCATGGTGGGGGGTTTCCCTGGGGGGTATTTCCTCTAGCGCATGCCGGAGTGTCATGAAAGCAAGATGAATTCTCTGTGGGGGGGAACTGTCAGAATATTGCCCACGGTGTTACAACGCTTTACTGATGCTGTTGACATAACTGTGCCGTAAAAATTGTATGTCGGATCTGCATTTTAATCCCTGTTTGGCTCTCATTATTTCATAGGCCGGGCTGGAGCTCTGTCGAACGTGTACGTGTGTGTGTGTGTGTGTGTGTGTGTGAGAGAGAAAGAGAGAGAGAGAGCCGGGAGACCAGTGCTCTGTCTGCTGTGAGAGGAGGTTCCTGTGGCAGATGATTCTATATTGAGTCCCACAAGAGAAGACACAAGCTGGCATTAAGTACATGGTTGCATTGTGGAAAGGCCTTACTGTGAAGAACGCTGTGCTTTCCTGGGGGCACGGAGTCGGATGGGGAGAGGCAGTCTCTGTATTTATGTTATGAGCTTTTTTCTAATTTACTCTACATAGCAGCACTTGAGAGCTGCTGCACAGACATTCTCAGACACACAGTTTATTGCAGTATTTATGATTAACTTCCCTGCCGAGATATTCTCTCTAGAGGGACCTGTAACTCTGTGACAGATGGACTCTGACGCACTGTACACTGAAAAAGATTTTTTTTAAGAAAGATTTGTGGAATTAATTTTCCTACGTGATTCATTTTACTGGTCTTTTAAAATAAATATACCATTATACACTGAAAAAATCAAACTTATTAGGAAAGGGTTGAGAATTTCTGTTACTGACGGGCAATGGATTATTTCTAAAGAGAGCAGGACAATGGCCGTCTCTCCGCACAGACGAAGCCGCGCAGAGTGAATCACTCATTTTATTTGAAATCAAGCAGGGCGGAATAATTTCAGAAAGATCTCGCTTTATGCAAGACAGTGTGTGTCGGCGTTTGTGCTGAATGCCAGTCGTTGGGGGGGATATAGAATAGTTTTGTATTCCTTCAAATCACCAGTGCAGGGAATGCAAAACAGATTACAGATTGATTTTAGTCCTCGGTTAAACGAAATGGGCAATAATAACTACCACTATGAAGAGGGAGCAGTCAGATGATAATGGGACTAAAACCAAATCTGCCGGGGGGGTTAACTGTACCTAAAAACATAAAAACAAAAAATAAACCTTATACACTTGAGGAAGCGAAGTTTGTAGATTATTTCATTTATTCTAAATATCAGGATTACTACAACCACTACTACTGCTAATAATAATAATAGTAATAACAACACAACTGTTCCCTCAATTAATTAAATTAAACACGTGGCATCAACAGGCCTCTGAGACTGAAATCCTCTGAGCGCAATGACAGGTCACTTCTCAATTAGCCGAGCACAGAGACACACACTGGCATGTGCCACCCTGCCTCCTGGGGGCCAGTGTGCTGTCAGCTTGCATCAGGCACTGACACTGACACACAGGGGCGTCAACTGCACTGCGAGACCTTACTTTGTGGGATGTGTGAAAGAGGAGAGGGAGGAAGAAAGACAAAGAAAGGGTGAACAATGCCTGATCTATGAAATGATCTATGTGGGCAGATGCTTAATGTTTTTATAGCATCCTTCATTACTTTGCAGACTAAAAACATTTAGTTACTGTTCAATCGGTGTGTATAAAGACGCCCAAAATTCACTGTAGGAGGATTTATCAACACAGATTGCACTACAACAGGGCTATATTAAAGTGCTCTCTGAGACAGGTAGCATCATCTTAAATGAGATTGAGTTTTATAAAGGATTTCTTTGACGTAGGTGTAACAGTGGAGGAGAAAAGCAATTTAATGCAAATGTGGATCGAAGCCCTTTATGAGCTTTTCGTTTTGTTTTTGCACATCTCAGCATATCTGTTGGGTTACCTGAATTAATTGGACCAGAAGAGACAGCATAGAAAACTTTTACAATATTTGTTGCCTGCATGGTGGAAGGGAACAGGTAAAAAAAAATGGATACAACAGGAATAAAACGCAGGCAAAAATCCTACTAATTCACTGAGCTACACAAAACAGATGTTATGGATGATTCATAAAGTTTATTGATTTCGTATATATATTAAGTCTTTACAAAGTTTGAAGGTGGGTTAGGAGGAGTTAAAATATATATTTATTAAATTCATTTTAAGGCGGCATCTATCTTTACGTTTTTTTAATTAATTAGTCATAGGTATACATCTCTGTGGTACTCAATGCAGAATTTGAAAACTAACTGCTGACATACAAGCGCGTTACATAAACACAGCATCAGAGGAGTAAAAACATCTGTAAACAAACCTCCACATACTTGCAGTGAATAACATTATGTCAGCAGAGAAGATCAGAGGCAATGTATCCACTGAAGCACAAAGCCCCTCTTCTGTCAGCCTTTGTTGACCACAAACCCTACTGGACATATTGGGCTGTCCTGTCATCTGCCCTAATTGTGTTTCACAGTCCTGGCTCTGGCAGCTCCCCGAGACCTGGCCACAGTGCCGAGCTCCCAGAATTATTATGTTATGTAATGAAAGCCTGACTGAGCTGTCAACTGCTGCAAGAAGTGAAGACAATGAAGGGAGTGAAAGAGCGGTGCATGGACTTGAGAACGTCTGACCACAGCACTCTGAGAGACCGATATCCCCCCAATCAAAACATTTCATGACTTGGAATTAGTTAATGACTGAGCATCCTGAGGAGAAACCTCTTATCAGAGCGGCCGTCTCACCTGACTCCTGGTCCTGCAGCTTCCCAGCATTGCGGCGGGCGCAGTCCCTGTACTCGGAGGCGCTGATGGAGGGCGTGAGGCAGCCGTGGCTGAGGGCGCCGTCCCGGGGCAGCGTGAAGCTTCGCGGCTTCCCCCCGCCCCTGCCGCCCCCGCCACCCAGCTCCCGCAGCCGCTCGCCCTCCGGCATGGGAAAGGGACCGTAGTGGTCGTGCAGGAGGCTGCGCTGGGCGGGCAGGGTGGACTGGCGACGCTGCTCGGGGGACACGGCGGACACTCCTCCCCCACAGCCCCCCGACTCGCAGAACACGGAGTCCTCCAGGGGCAGCGTCTGCAGGTAGTGCAGCCCCGAGCTGGTGAGCGGCGTCTCGATCAGGTCCTGCCAGGAGCGGCGATGGCTGGCGGACTTGCGCACCGGCGAGTCGGTGCTGCTGCGGTCCGTCTGCTCGTGCCGGAACTCCTCGTGCGACGAGTGCGACTGTGATGTCTCTGTGGACGACAGGCGGCCGTGCTTGGGCTCCAGGTATGGGCTGGCACAGCTCATCTGGAACACAGGTAGACACGGATGTCACTAATTTATTAGAGTTCTTTGAACATGCAACTGCAGCTGTAGATCATGTGAAAGCATATGATATGATATACTTAGACTTTCAGAAAGCTTTTGATAAGGTTCCACACCAAAAAATAGAAAAAAAAACAAAATAGAAAAGCTCAAGCCCCCGGGGATTCTGTTGAGGAATGCGTGATCAAACAAACCTCACACACAAACACAGCTGAATATTGCTGAGGTCCCCCCTTGTTTAACTCAGAAGAGCTCTGTGTAGGTAATGAGGGTATTCTGCTCACACTGGAGGAAAAGCATTTTATGGAAAAGGTGCACACATGAATCACACATTCTGGGCACCTCGTTCACACTCGCAGATTACTTGTAAAATGTTGGAAAAAATTATTAGACAGAAAATAGAGGAGCATCTTAATGAAAACCATATTCTTGGAGATAGTCAACATGGGTTTAGATGAGGCAGATCATGTCTTACTAATTTTTTGAACATGCAACTGCAGCTGTAGATCACGTGAAAGCATATGATATGATATACGTAGATTTTCAGAAAGCTTTTGATAAGGTTGATAAAATTGGAACTGTAGGTTTTTATGTAAGTAAGGAGATGGATTATGAACTGGTTGATGTCTAGGAAACAGAGGGTGTTGATTAGAGGAGTCGCTTCTAACTGGAGTGAGGTTGTTAGTGGAGTTCCACAGGGATCAGTACTAGGACCTTTGCTTTTTCTAATCTATATTAATGATCTGGACTCTGGGATAGTTAGCAAACTCAAGGCATTCAAGACAGAAAACAGAAGACACTTCTTCACACAGAGTCGTCAGAATTTGGAACAAACTCCCCAGCAATGTGGTTGAAGACAACAATTTGGGAACATTTAAAAATAGACTGGATAGGATCCTTGGATCACTCAGTTATTAATGGACACCAAATGAGCACGATGGGTCGAATGACCTCCTCTCGTTTGTAAACTTTCTTATGTTCTTATGTTCTAATGTTCTTATGTTATGGACTAGCGTGTGGGGGCTGCTGGCTGGGGCTTGTTTACTGAGGTGCAGCACTGTTGCTGAACATGCCTTAATGTTAATGAGAGCTGAATTGAAGTAAATATACCGCACCCATGAAGAAACAAGAATCTGTATTATCTGTGTAATTATGAATCAATCTATGGGGAGATTTTTCAGCAGGGATTTGCTTTTCAAGTGCATTATGAGAATCCAGATTTAGATCATTTTTGTCATATTTTGTGGGTTAGAATTTAAACCAAGGGATGGTATTTAACTTCCTCTTCAGAATGGATGACAAGCTTGCCAAGAATCTCTCTGGGCTTGGAAGCCTTGCTCATGCAATCCTCACAGAAGAAAAATATTTTTTTTTACTTCTGGAGACTTCTGGACAGTGTCTGTGGGATGTGGGTTGAAGTAATGAGAGTTATAATCACACTGGGGACTTTGACAGGCTGGCTCTGTACTCCCTGATCCCCAGTCTTGTTAGAACTTAAGAAGAACATAAGAACATAAGAAACTTTAAAACAAGAGGAGGCCATTCAGCCCATCGTGCTTGTTTGGTGTCCATTAATAATTAAGTGATCCAAGGATCCTATCCAGTCTATTTTTAAATGTTCCCAAATTTTCAGCTTCAACCACATTGCTGGGTAGTTTGTTCCAGATGGTGACAACTCCCTGTGTGAAGAAGTGTCTCCTGTTTTCTGTTTTGAAGCCCAATTTCCATTTGTGTCCCCGGGTGCGTGTGTCCCTGCTGATCTGTCTCCTCTGTTCCAGGGTGAAAAGGTTCAGTTCCTCAGTCTCTCAGTAGGACTTTCCCTTCAGACCTGGAATAAGTCTGGTTGCTCTCCTCTGAACTGCCTCTAGAGCAGCGATATCTTTCTTGAAGTGTGGAGCCCAGAGCTGCACACAGTATCCAGATGAGCTCTAACTAGTGCATTGTACAGTCTGAACATTACTGCCCTTGTTCTCAATTCTTTTGACAATATACCCTAGCATTGTGTTTGCCTTTTTTATTGCTTCCCCACATTGTTTGGATGGAGAAAGTGAGGAGTCCACATAGACTCCTAGGTCTTTCTCTTGCGTTACTTCATCTAGTTCTATTCCTCCCATAGTGTAATTATAGTGGACATTGTTGTTACCTGCATGTATTACCTTGCACTTGTCCACATTGAGTTTCATCTGCCAGGTGTCGGCCCACAACTGAATATTATCTAAGTCCCTTTGAATAACCTGTGCAGCCGAGATTGCATCTGCTGAGCCACCTATTTTAGTATCATCTGCAAATTTGACAAGTTTGCTAACTATCCCAGAGTCCAGATCATTAATATAGATTAGAAAAAGCAAAGGTCCTAGTACTGATCCCTGTGGAACTCCACTAACAACCTCACTCCAGTTAGAAGCGACTCCTCTAATCGACACCCTCTGTTTCCTATACATCAACCAGTTCATAATCCATCTACTTACATTACCCTGAATACCTACAGCTTCCAATTTTATCAACCTTATCAAAAGCTTTTTGAAAATCTAAGTATATCATATCATATGCTTTCACGTGATCTACAGCTGCAGTTGCATGTTCAAAAAATTAGTAAGACATGATCTGCCTCATCTAAACCCATGTTGACTATCTCCAAGAATATGGTTTTCATTAAGATGCTCCTCTATTTTCTGTCTAATAATTTTTTCCAACATTTTACAAGTAATCTGCGAGTGTGAACGAGGTGCCCAGAATGTGTGATTCATGTGTGCACCTTTTCCATAAAATGCTTTTCCTCCAGTGTGAGCAGAATACCCTCATTACCTACACAGAGCTCTTCTGAGTTAAACAAGGGGGGACCTCAGCAATATTCAGCTGTGTTTGTGTGTGAGGTTTGTTTTGATCACGCATTCCTCAACAGAATCCCCGGGGGCTTGAGCTTTTCTATTTTGTTTTGTTTTCTATTTTTTAATTGCATTTTAATCTGTTCAAGTGCGCATTGTGGTTTACTACTCCACGTGGCCACAGCACAGCAACTCCCATTCCCCCGGGGTGCTGAGATACACAGGGCCGTCCACCATCTAGGTGCCTAATAGGCGTTTACAAACATTTGGATGCTGGAGGTCAAAAGCGTGACTTCCAGCAGCACCTCTGGCTGGTGCTTTGGAGGAGCGCAGGAAAGGACCCCCGCTTCGATACCCAACACCTAGAGAGCTTGATACTCACAGAAGGAGGCCGGGGGTAGGTGTCGTAGGGCGGCGGAGGGCTATCCTGCTTGGGGGTTGAAGGTGTATCATTGTCCTCGTGTTCACTCTCGCTCCAGTAGTCTGCAAACATTAACAAGCACAACATTAGGGAAAAAGGGGCCTTGAGACATGGGACACTGGTGGGGTGTAACTGGGAAACTGGGGCTGAGTGAAAGGGCTAAACTACTGTACACATCGAAATTTGATAGACTGGTGGATCGATTGATTTTGTTTACTAATAGAACATAGCTCTACTCTGGACTCTAGAGAGCAGGCACAGGAGTCTACAGGAAATGGGTAGAAGGGACTGGGCATGACTGAGATGGGTTTAGGGAAAGGTAGTTGAGGCAGGCCTCGTATCCTCGTTAGCTGTATAAGACCAAGCCCTCTTGCTGAGATCCCCTGGATGCTATTCTCTGTTCACTTCAGTGCAGTTCCAGCAGGAACCTTTGGGGGCAGCAGAGGTAGAGGAGGCCAGTGAAGGGGTAGACCTGGAAACTCCAGACACACACCAGCACACGTCCCTACAGCTGCAGTGAGAGCCCCAGTGGGACCCCAAGAGCTGCAACTGAAGCCTGCAATTGAGGACCCGCAAGAACAGTCTAATCCCTTTGAGTTGGGAGCTTAATATTAGTTTTATTGTCCTCTGTGTGCATTTATTTGAAGGCTTGTCAAGTAAAGAGCAGCAGGTTTACTTTAGGGATGCTGTTGAAAATCCAGTGGATTTCAGGGGCACCGTAGCTGGTCAATTGAATGGCTATGGCTGGAATGAAGATGGACGGCACCGGCTGCACCGATCTATAGACACACAGCGTGCAGCACAGCTTCCTGCATCTCTCAGAACCGAGCGGCCCACTGCCAGACTGAGGACACCGCAGCGCATTAGAGTGGGGCTGGGACCCCTGCGGCTCTGCTATGTGACACTAACATTTCCTCCTTTCCACCAAAAAGGTTTGATTTTGTTGTTTAATCAGTCTCATGATATCAATCAGCCTTTCTTTGCTTGCCCTCACCTTGATCCTGCTTTATCCTCTCGCGCTCCGCGTACCCTGCCGCCGCCATGTTGAGTCTGCTGAGCCACCTGTGTGCAGAGAGAGGCAGGGAAATGTAATTAGTGCCCCCGGGAGG
Organism: Amia ocellicauda; assembly: GCF_036373705.1. Classification (NCBI taxonomy): domain Eukaryota; kingdom Metazoa; phylum Chordata; class Actinopteri; order Amiiformes; family Amiidae; genus Amia; species Amia ocellicauda. The sequence goes on from NC_089852.1 coordinate 30,666,872, forward strand.
GACGCGATGCTAATATTAAGAACAGATTATTTTAAATCTTAAATAGTGTTCACTGCTGGGGTGAAGGCTGCCGCATCCTTCTCTTGTGTTTCTGTGTGTTTGAGTTTGGTTGTTTATTGTGGAATACAGTGGGGAGGACAAATTGTCCATTAATAAAATGTTCAGGTCAGCCTATAATACCAGCTGTTGACTATTGGGCTTTGATCACATATCTGTATCGCGCAGGAAATGTCCACCTGCATTGACCTCTCATCCCAGTGGCCCAAAAGCCCCAGAAGGCTGACGTCACCATTCGGATAGGTTTTGCCCACAGACGGGTTGAGCAAGGCAGGACGAGCAGACCCTGGAGCACCTGAGAACACGGCCTGCCTCAGCCCTTCATTGCACCACCCTTCCCATCTGTCTCCTAGTGCTGTTTCGGCTCGCTCTGGCGGACACTTCTGAGTGGGTGCAAAGCCCTGGGCAGCAGTGCTAAGTTCCCTCATGTGTATTACCTAAGCTGTTAATTGCTTGTGCCACCCAGCTATCCCCGCCATCCCTAGTCCACACCTCTGTGTTCAGGTCCAGCCCCACCCCCTCCCTCAGGAGCCCTGCAACTGTCACATCACGTCACATCACATCACATCAATCACGTCACAGGGTGTCCGAGAGTGCCATGAAGCAACACGTCGATTCACATTAGGTTAGTTATAGGCTACAGCGTGCCTGGGAGGCTCTCCTCTCGTGCTGCTCCCTCTACGCGGGAACAGGTACGGCAAACACACAGCAGGGTCCGAGAAACATCCTGGTGTCTCCCACTGTGCGGCTCTGCAGACAGTTCACCAGGGTACTCGGCACTCCCCCGCTATCTTTCACTACACTGTAGCTGCCACATCATTACTTAACAGCAGCCATTAGGGGCCGTGTCTCTTGGTAATCCACTGTCTGGGCCAGAGTGTCTGCCTTTTCACAAACAAAAGTGTCACTTTCATTCTGCGTCGAAAGGGAATGGAGAGCTGCCAGCGTCAGGCAGGCGTGCGTGTTGCACAGCGAGGGCCGTGGGGCCGGGGGGGCGTGTTTCTGCTAACACGGCTCGGTGTTTCCTGTCAGGCGGGGGCTTTGTGACAGCTGTGAACGGTAACGCCAGGTGACAGAAACCCAAAGACAGTACAGTCTGCCTGCCTGATGAGAAGGCATCATATGAGGGGTGAACCCGATATTATTTGTGTAGGAGACAGAAATACCCAATAAAACAACAAAATAAAATGCATATAAAACCCATGCCAGTTAACACTGAGCTGCCGTTCTCTCCTCTCCTTTCGGTCGGCTAGATGTGAAGAGTGACCTGCAGACACATGGGCTTTGTGAAGGTTATGTTCCCAGGGCCCTTGCTGGATACTAATAGAATTAAAGGCAGCTTGCCTACAGCGAGTGAGTGTGTGTGTGTGAGACTGGCGACCGGTTCAGTCAGTGTGTAGTGCCCCCTTGTGTTGGAACACTGTAATCGCACATCACTGTGATCTTTATCTGAACACGTTTCTGGGGACAACCCCTGAAATGTGAATCCAGGGATGTGGGAGTACAAATGTTTGTTCTCTATCTCTGTCACTCTATCTGTGGGTGAGTGAGTTGATCAGGGTATGTGTTGTGTGTTAATGTGTCAGTGTATGTTAGTTTGTGTCTGTACGTGTGTTGATCTGGTTATGTTACGTGTGTCAGTGTGTCAGTGAGTGAGTATGAAAGCGCTTGTGTGTTAGTGTGTCCATGAGTGAGTGAGTGTGTGTGTGTCAGTGTATCTGTGTGTTAATATATAATTGTATCAATGTGTCTCTGTGTGTGTTAGTATGTCAGTGTGTCAAGTGTGATTCACTCACCTGTTCATATCATCCACACCATCAGCTGCAAAATAGAAGCTTTTGATCTTGGGGTGGCAGGCCTTGAAAGCGCTGGAATGAGACAAACAAGGATGTGGAAATTGGCATCAGATGTCAGGCAATGCACTGCATGCAAGCAACTCATGCTTTCAATCTGCCCGAAAAACCTGCAACACATCGCCACACTGAGGTGGGTAAGCTGTGCTGAAGAAGTGAAAGTCTCACTATGTTAGTGCCGCTGCCAGAGAAGATACCATTACCCCAGGAATGCCAATTTCATGCATGGATTGGCAGTCACTGTGAGTCCCAAGGAAATCAGTAATTGTTAAACCCTCTTCCTATCAGCTGTGTGGCTATGGGAGGACGATCACAGCGCACTGGCTATTGGCCACGGCAGAGACTGAGGGATATAAGCAGCACTCCACCTATTATCTCAATAACTCAAATCTGTAATAACAGCCTTGGACAAACTGGAATTTATCCAGCAGCTGCTGCAGCCCGCAGAATATGATGCGGGGCTGACAGGGACACAGACGGAAACACATGCTCCCCTTCTAGAGGGTGAAATGCCAACCATTCATATGAGGAGCCTGAATACTTTCAATACTTTAAAATGAGCCCAGGTAGGGAGACGCAGCAAACAGACTATTTACCGATCTCTCCCATTCTCGCTCAACCTTGAATTACGCTCTTGGCACAGACTGCATCCCCAGACATCACACACCACAGCAGGGCAACACATACGACAGTAGGACAACATACCGCAGTAGGGCAACACACAGCAACATGGCAACACACACCACAGCAGGACGATATACTTACTATTTCTTGCGGCACTCATTGGCTCTGTCAATCTTGAACTCTGGAAGACTGATGAAGCCCTCTGCCTTCTCATCCTGGGGGGGAGAAACAATACTGTGTTAGGGTTCATCCACAGAAAGCCAGTCAATGGTGCACTGAAAGATGGCCTTTTGGAATTCTGGCACAGATGTGCCACAGATGGAAAGAAAGAAAGAAGTGATTATGGCTGTGCTTTCATGGTTGGTACAGATCAGCTATCCAGCAATTCAAAAGCACAGAGAGCTCAGAGCTGCTGTCATCGTTAATTAGCCATGAAGACTCATGCATGGGCTCTTTGGGAGGAAATACTCATAACGCCTAACCTTCCTGAATCCCCCAAGACACACCTGCACAGACAGTTTTTCAAGGTTTTGTCTGGCATGTTTCCACAGAGCTCTCGACCTTTTCTTTAGGGTGGGGGAGGACAGGACAGGAGGGAAGAGAAGACATGCCGAAGGAGGCTGAGGATGCCTGGTGATCAGCTGTGGAATCCCATCTGATGCGATGGTGTTTCAGCAAACGCATGGATCCATCGAGATGCAGGGGCTCTGTTCCAACACCCCAGAATGGGTGACAGGATGTGCACACAAAAGCCTCTTGCTGCTCCGCCTGCTGGGGCCCGCATCACACGGTGAGTGACAGGTGCAGCAGAGCCAGGCCGGGGCAGCATTTAGTTTGAACAGATGGGCCAGATCACGGCGGCCTGTTTACCATTCTGCTGGTCTGCAGGAGTAGAGCCAGCCCAAAGTTTCCCTGCTCTGTGTGCACAGGCATACACATCTGGCATATGTAAGTCTCAGGAACATAATGACACAAGAAAGGGTATCAAATGAGAGGAGGCCTCTTCGCATGTCTTGCTGGTTTGTTTGCTGGTAGCAGCTAAAAAAACATGGCAGGATGTTGTATGACAGACGCTCACTGCTCCTCAGAGAAGCTCCTCCTGCTTCCAATGCTAAACGGTCAATTCAGCTAGAAGTCGTTGCTTTTGTTTTGATTTCTCCAAAAGTGTGGATTCCCAGTCCTCTCATCAATATACAAATAAATCAATTAACTAAATCAATTAACAAAGCGAACCAATTCAATGAACTGTAAAAAGCAAACAAAAATTTAAACAAACCAATCACAAGCTGACTTACCTCTTCATTCATGTACCAGTACAGAGAGGCATCTTTCAGGACGAACCAGTACTTCTTCCACTTCTGCGAGAAGTAGCTCTTGGCGTCTTTCTTCTTCCACAGCCAGCCCTCGCAGTCGCCGCGGCCCAGGTCTTTGCACGAGATCCGCCTCTTGCTCATGGAAGCCGGGGTCGCTGTGAAAAGCCGGAAGGGGTCGTTTTTAGAGGAGCAGGTCAGGTACAGTACCACGCTGCCCTGCACTGCGATGCCCTAGCCTCGAACTGCCCTGCTCTGTCAGCTCTCTGCTTGGCTGCAGGGGAAAGCGAGGTCTGACTACGCCCCAGGTGATTCAGACTTCTTTCATCTGCGCTCTGGTCCCTCCTCCCACACTGCTGGCCTTTAACCTGCCCTTTGATCAGCCCCCTCTGCTTTGAACTGCCCTCCACGGGGGCCCGATCTGTCCGTCACTCACACCTCTGACATACAGAATCAGTTAACTCGGCCTTAGCCTTTCAGGTGTGCTACACAGTGTTTATTGTGTGGCTAAAGAGCAATTTCCTTTAAGAGCAAAAGCCAGGGAGGTCAACGATCTATGGCCAACATGTTGAACACACTCAGAGGAAGGTTGGACATGTAGGCATTCTAATCTAACAGGATATAAGGGATAGCGAGGCTGGTGGTAAAACGAACAGGATATAAGGGATGGCAAGGGCATTGGGAAAATGTCCGCATGTCAAAAACAGCACTGCTCCAGCAGATGGCACACAGAGGACTGGGATTGTGCTGAATCCCATCACCATTTATCGTGCACAGGGACAATGGAAAGAAAGGCTGTGAATACAGTGTTTATACTGAATGCGAGGGCGTAGTCGTGGCAGTGAGCTCACCCACCTTTGTTCTTCTTTTTGGACTTATGATGCAGTGATGACTGTTGAAAGGTCTAGGAAGAAGAAACAAAACAGAGACTAAATCATTGAGCACAGGAGGGTTTCCTGAACAAACGCTGACAAATCTCAGAGAGAACTCATTACAAGGCATGACATCTCCTACAAAGGAAATGAAAGAAATACACTCCATTCGAACACATACACACATGAACTAACCGCAGGCTGGCTGGACAAGGTATGGGAGGTAGGACACACACACTGGCAGAGAATGATATTTGAGCACATGCAGAGCCCGCTTGGAATCACAAGAGCTTCATTGTTTTGTTGTTGTTGTTGAAGCAATGATCCACAGCCATTAATCCATCTTGTTGTGACAGATTAAAGTCAGAGTTTGCCTCGGAGGCCTGAAGAGAAAGGCATGCCCGTTCAAACTGAGAAAGCCAGACGCCCAGGGCGCAGGATTTACTGCGAGCAGCAGCCCTCTGTGGGAGAACAAGGGCTGTCACTCAGACCAGGTTCCCCGTTTCCTCCCTTGAAGGGTGCCGGCTTTCACATTCCTCCGACGGTGACAATTTAACATTTAACCGCTGCGGTAAAACACTGTGGGACTCGACTCCAGGACTTGTTTGTTTGACATTTTATAATTTCCCTTCTCACGCTGGGATAATCACTAACCTTTTGCTGTCGCAGCACTGCAGCTCCAGGAGTACCTGGGTGCGCAGTTATTACTGAATCAGAGGTTGGCTCTTTTTGGAAATAAAGTGTCCACAGACCTGAATCTGCACTGACACATCATCACTGCCTTGTCATCCCGCTGCTGGATGACCCATTAAGCCATGAAAGTATCCCCCTGGCTCCCCACACCGACACAGCAACAAGCGTCTGTGGCTTGTCACGGTTCAGCGAAGTCTTCAGACATCGCCAAATAGAAAGAAAGGATGGGAATCGAGTGATGAGTTCTGTACTCTATGCTTCCTGCGCTCCCCCCATCTCCAGTTATCGGGGCTTAATTGACTGAATCGCAATGTGCCCCACAGGGACACCACACGCGCCCTGGGGACTCGTTCTCAGCTCTTTGCCGGGTTTTATGTCATCATTAGGAGACATTGAAACAGAGCACATCGTACTGTACTTAATCGAACTGCGCTGCTGCACATACTATGTCAACTGCTGCAGGGAGAGGAGAGGGAACGTCTCGCCGGAAAAGAAACATCTCAATAAGGTTTGCAGGCAGGAATTACACTCTAACCCTCACTCCAGCTCCCATTGCCTTCCAGCAGACACAGACTCTCACTGACACACAGACAGACAGGCAAACGAACACATACACAGAAACAGACACAGACACTCTCACACACACACACACACGTTTAAAAGTGTTCTGTCATCACCAAAGAAAACACATCTTGGAATCTCTTAGTAACTGTAGCATTTCTATTGCAGACTGCCGCCAACAGCACACTACTCCAGAGGCAGGACGCTCTCTGACAGGGTTTGGATGTTAAAATGCCTCCTGTGCTGACTTACAAATATGCACCCTGTAGGCCCCGTCTCATGTCTTTAATTTAGGTCGGAGACGAGGGAAGTGGAGTGGAGCAGAACCCCTGGGGTGCACTACCCCTTGTGGGTCAGCAAAGGAGGACTACAAAATAAATATACGGGACAACAACTAACACAACTGGAAAAAAACAGAACAAAAAAAACACGCTTCCATGCTAGAAGCTGTATTCTGTGTCACAACAGCAGCAGAGAAAACAGGAAGTCACTCCTGATGTCGAGTGCTGAATTAGGTCAGGCAGGGGCGCCCCAGGCAGTCAGAAAACGCACCGCATCCAAAATATAATCGCGCTTGTTAAGGATGCTGCATTCACTTCAGCACATGCCTCCTCAGAGTGGCTGCTCTCCTCTCCAGGCTCTCGGGACACGGACACACGTGTGCAGCTGGATGGCCATGGACCCTGAATGCCCTGCTCGGGGGTCAGCCTCCCCGGAACCCCTGCTTTCCCTGGGCCTTCAATCTCTTCTCTGTTTTGTTTTGTCTGCCATGGGCTCAGCAGAGGAACGGCAGTGTGACGTTTTATTGTTTGTTTGTTTCTTTATTTTGCTTGACAACATCCAGTAAAAAAATGGTACAGATGGGAGCGTTTCTGTTTTCTGCTGCCCGCTCTCATGAAGAGAAACAGAGCAGCGTGACTTCAGGAGAGTCAGTTAACTGAAGGGCAATGAGCACCACAGTCTCAAATTAAGAGACTGAGGGAGACATGTCATGGGCTAAAATGTGGAAAGCCCTGTAGACAGATAAGCAGTGGTAGTACTAATATTAGTGGTAGTAGGAGTAGGAGTAGTTTTAATCATCATCATCATCATCTCCTCCAGCCGCAGTGGCACGATGCTAATGCACACTCCAGTGAGATGGCATTGCTCATTCCAGCACAATGCAGAACAGACCAGCTGCAGTCCGAGTCCCAGTCCTCTTCCTACCAAGTGATACATTTAACTTTTACAGTCTGCAGTTACTTTAATTGCCCTGCGCTGACAGGAGCATATGTCAATAAGGACACGGCTGGCATTAGGGAGTAGTTGCCATCAGCACCTCCAGCGACGGCAGCTCTCGCAGCGCGGCGATAATTGCAGTCTGTTTCGGACTCTCTAACTGGATTGATTGTTAGTTGCCACATCAGGAGGCAAGATATTTTAATGGGTTGCTTGTGTTTTTATTAAGGGAGCCTCACAGGCCTCGGCTGAGCTCTGAATGATCTGCATCAGTGTGGCTGGGGTTCGGTGTAGCCGCTTCACAAACACGTCACAAGGGTGCTGCTACCATTATGAGGACTCTCCATAGACATAATGACTTTTATACTGTACAAACTATATATTCTATCCCCTAACCCTAACCCTAACCCTAAACCTAACCCCCTTAAAAAACTTTCTGCATTTTTACATTTTCAAAAAAACATCATTTAGTATGTTTTTTAAGCATTGGCAATGTCCTCATAAACCACCGTTTTTGCATAATAACCTTGTAATTACCAGTTTGTAACCTAAAAAAAAGTCCTCGTAAACCACATAAACCAACCCACTCTGACACACACTCTCACACAAACACTCACTCTCTCTCACACACACACACACAAACACTGCCTTATTGTTTGAATGTTTAAGGTCAAGTATTAAATAGTCACATGACAAACTAGAATAACAATGCTTGGTATTTGCAACAAAGCTTTTTTTGTCAAACACTCCTGTATTGTAAAAGCCTGCGGTATGAAGAATAGGGGGCCTGTGAGGGCCGCTCAGGATAAAATGGGAACCAAAAATGGGAACCAATAACGACGAGCATGGGTGTGAATTCTGCTGCACCTGCAGTGTTTAACGCTGCCCTGCTCCCTCAACAGCAGTGAAGGATCAGCCCTGAGCCAAGCAGGGGACATTTCTAGAGCATAATCATAACACTGTGTTCCTGGGAATAGCCCCATGTATTAAGGACTTTGTGCTTTTTCAGAAGTGAAACCCAAAAACCCTCGACCAATCAGGGCCGATCTGGACTGATGAGGAACAATCAGATTAGAAGTTTTTAACAATATATCACCTGAATGTAATTAGTTGGTCCCATTCCTCAGATTTTCAAGAATATCCCTGTTTTGTTCGTATCATTCTGTTTCTTATAGTTCAGTGATGCCAGCTGTCTTTGATGCATCCTCATGCTGCATCTTCAGGGTTTGTCATCTGCAATTTCAAGCACTCACTAATGCAGCCGGGGTGTGGGGGGGGACTGCAAAAACCTCAGCCTCACAGCAGAGAGGGAGTCCGAGAACATGGCAAAGTCTGTTTCCACGAGGCTGTGCACTGTGGCGCAGTTTTTTTGGCTCCGTTCGAACGGATTTTCTTCCACCTGCTGTAGCGCCAGGCCGGTAAGAGGAACTACAGAGCTGCTAGCAGGGCAGGACTGGAAGTGTCTGGCTAGGGTGTGAAAGCCCTGTTGGGACCTTAATCAATCCTTCCTCTGTGAGAAATCCCCTGCAGGGCGAAGGACCTGTCACCAATAGAACAATTATCTCCTGCTGCTCTGAAACTGCTATTAATCTTCCCCCTTCAGCACCACACTGACACCCGGGTCTGGAGGCGCACACTGGCGGTTATTAAGCAACCATGAATCTTCCAAACGAATCGACAGCCGTTCCTGGCTATTAAGGAATGTTTAGTTGTTTTGCTGCTTTTGAAGCAGCTTGCCACTCCAAGCCCGGCTGAACCTGATCAGAACATCAATGGTCTCCAGACTTTTATAAATTGATCTATTAGGGGTTACCTATAAAACCTGCTGGACAGGTGCTCTCCAGGACAGGGCCTCGGGTAGGAAAGGCTGGGTGTAGGAGGTGGGGGAGCAACAGGCCTCTCTGGCACCCAGTCTGTGTGAGGGGTGGTGGAGGACACATGCTCGGCACACTTGTCCTGCTCTGACGGTACTCATCTTTTGGCACAGGAGGCTGGAGTAAACTACGCTCTTGCTGTAAATACAAATCTGCCAGCTGCCGGACCGAAGCCACGCACTGGGGATGGAGCCGTACCCAAGTACAGCACCAGAACCTCGACTTCAGGACCTGCTGACACCCCAATACAGCGCTCTCACAATGAGAGGACTACAAAAGTTTTTGTCTAAACGTTTTTGTTATTAGTATTAGTAGCAGCATCATACTTCTACTGCTACTACTACTAACAATAATTTTAAAAGTAACCACAACAAAAACAACAACAACAACAACACTACTAACAGCAATAACTGAAAATGACAAGACAGAAATCTCTAAATAATTCAGAGCATTTTAACCCGCGATCTCTCACGCTTGGCTGGAGCCCCGTTTTCCCCGGGACCCGCACAGCACTCTGTCTCTTGCCTGCGAAAAGCTCTCCTATTAATCTGTGACCTTCTGTGTCCCTACCCTGCAGCGGCGTTCATCACAGCCGAGCATGACACTCTCCGCTCCTGCCCGAATGTAAACACAGCTGAAGAACGATGCCTTTAAGAGGTCTGGGGACTGGTCTTACTTCAGGAGTTTCATCGAGGTGCATGGCAGCCTGTGAATGAATGAAACACTATAGGGCTCACTCCAGCCCAGATGATCTCCACTTTGTCTTGGAAAGCATAGAGTGTCAGGAGTGCAGAAGAGAACAGCCATTATGAGGGCTTTCATTCACAGTTCCTGCCCAGTAATGGCTATACAGTGGAAATAAATAGTCCCAGTGAAAAACCAAGGGTATGGCTTAACTTGTGTATAATACTGCCGATCTTATTTGGTGAATGTTCTTAAGACATTTCTCTGAATAAATAAAAAGTACAACAGGACTTACAATTTAATCATCACTTGACATTACAGGAAAGAAATAACAGTAATAACATAAAATGCACCTTTATGCTGATTAACTGCAGGTAGGTGATCCAGAAAAATAAATAAATAACTATATAAAAAGGCGGTGCAGATAACTGTCACTGCGCACTGTCCATGGCTCGGCCCTCCCGGTCCACACACAGGTGCTCCCCGGCTCTGGCCTGTCATGCAGCACACAGAACACTTATTAAATGTTTTACTGTGTGCCAGAGAGAAGAAAGCTCAATGTCTTTTGAACCACAGCCTTATTCTTCACAGGGAAGGAGATGCGGAGTCCCAGCGCCCGGTACAATCGGCTGTTGAGTTTTGGTTTTGTTTGTTTTCCTCTCTTTCCTTTTCGCCCATCAGCAAGGATTACAACTCGCGATCCGACTGGATCAGACGAGTAGGTCAAGGAAAAAGAAGGAGAACATATTCAGAGGAAAACAAATATAACACATTTTATTGCAGTATAATGGATGGTTTAGATCTGACGCGGATTTGCGTGCAGGACAGCCTCAGCCGAGCCCTGAGCCTGGCAGAGCATCACTATCAATGTAGTCTGCATTGCTGAACCTGCCAGATATTTCTCCAAATGTGTGGCAGTGAGGATGGCTCTGCAAATTCCCTTGCATATAAAATGGGGAGATGCGCCAGATAGGAAAGGTTATGAGCCGGAGTTCGTCTAAATAAAAGGGTGTGTGAAAAGAATATAATTAAAAGCTGATTTGTATGCCAGGACAGTTCCTGAATTTGCAAAGTCTCTGGGCCAGATCTGCAGAGTTCTCCAGTATGGTCCCCCCCACCTTGCAGCACTCTGTAATGAAACCACAGCAAGAGCAGCCTCACCTTGCGCTCGCCCGTCCCCCTCTCCCTGCTTGCAATGTGTCTGACACGTGTCAGGATTAAAGACAAGGGGAACGCAGCCCGGCGTTACAAGCAGGAGAACAGCTTGCCGAGCTCCACCAACGCAGAGAGGATGGCCATCTGTTAGGAACATACTTCATCTCAGCGGCTGTGAGAGCACATCCATACAAACCGGCCGCCCCCAACCGGTTCCTAAGAGCAGGAAGTTTGCAGCAACGTAAGGCCCTCAAAAATTCCACAACGAAAAGTCCTCAGACTCTGGGTCTTTACCGAAACCGATGTCACCCCTTTGGAGTCGGGCAGGATCCTTCCCGGTGCGATAGTCCTCCGGTCCACGGTCTCATACGTTTTCCTTGTAGGCAAGGTTACAGGTAGCACAAAGCAAATTGGAGTGTCAAGAACAGCATGCAGAAGACTTCCTGAGAGGCAAGGGAGGCTGAGGGATGCGTGGTCAGAGATTTCAGCAGCCAACACCAGGAGAAAACAGAAGGGGCAGAATTAACAGGGATTGCGGTCCTGCAGCAGGACGTTTGCTCCCCAGCGACACAGATACGCGTTTAATGACTCAAAATCAGAAGCCAGAAGCTTTTTAGGAGAGCCCCAACATTACTCCAGAGCTGTGGAGCACAGTCAGAGTCTGCTTGAAAAGCCCAGAAACTAATGTACACAAAACGCAAGAACCTGAAGTTCCATTACAAGCTCCATCCCTGGGATTGTTTTTCGTTTTTTTGTGAACTGCAAAAAAACTAAATGAGAAACTAAAATTAAAATTGTGACATTATTCCACAGCACCTTCACACTCTGTAGTATCAATAGTAGCATTCACTTCACCTCAAGCAAAGTGAAGACGATACAACAATCTATAACATCTGTTCAGGGAGTGTGCTACCAGACTGTGAGATGACAGAAGCCATTAACTGCATAATTACATATATAAATAAATCACACATCGAATTCAATTCATCATGGTTTTCATGAACAAATAATAATATTGAACAGTTCTATTCCTCCATTAGAAGGAGGTGCAGGAGGATGCTTAAGTAGACAGATATGACCAGAAGAAGATGAAGATGTGGAAGGGATGAAGGTGAAGAAGATGAAGACTAGGGTGGCTGGCTCCTGCACTCACGTGGTAGAGCGAGGAGTCGGGGTTGGGCGTAGAGAGGGACTCCTGTCTCAGCACCTCCATCTGCAGGGCGGGCAGCAGGGCGTAGTGGCTGGGGCTGCCCCCCTTCTCGCCCTTCTTCTTGGACCTCTTGCCCGTGTCCCGCTTGCTGCTGCGCTGGGTCATGTACTCCTCTGGCGGGACCTTGTCCTCGCTCACGTACCGCAGGAGGGAGTTCTCTGCAAGGGACACGACACAGGCCGGTCAGGAAACACGAGAGACTGGGAAACTGCCATCTCCCAACACTCCCCAGTAACTGGCATGGGTGCACACACCGCAAGCACACAAATTCAGACATGTGTTCATGATGTTATACTTTGTTATGTTGTTATATCCCTGTTTTGGGGGTTAGGTGCCGTGCATCGTGTTTTAACATGATCGAACCCTGGCAGGCAGGCTGTTTTCCAAAGCTGCAAAGTTTCCCAGCAAGGGTCAATGCAGGTTGGACAAGGGCAAAGAGCTGCCCCCTCTTCAAGGATCCCCCGGTGTTTATAATGTCACTTCTCTTGCGGTGCCCCTCCAAACACTGCTGTGTCTGCCCCCTGCCTCCCCCAGCCCCCACAGCAGCCAATAGAGGGGAAGACACCCACAACACTCTACTCCCTCCAGTTAGCGCTACTGTTACCACCTCTCTTCTGCACCTTTAAAAAGCAGAATGTTCCTTATTGCTTCGTGTAACACCCTGTAACAAGGAGGGGATTCCATAGTGATCTGGCAGGAACATTGTTAGGGACTGTTCCCAGGAAGATACTGTGAAACTTTTAAAATATTTGCAAAGACAAAGGTCACTGGGACTGACCCGACTGAAGCCACCTGAGAAACGATGTCATTTTTACAGAAGTCACAGCCCACTTTTCCAGAGACTCGGTGGCAGAGACTACTCTTACTGTAAGCACGAATACCACCCCCCCCACCCCCGCCTCCCCGGCTGGATGACACCCCCAGCCTCTCGAGAGTCATCTCAGGGCTGGGATTCAGAGACTGCGATCCGAGGCATACAGGCTGAGGTAGCACGGCGGCTGTGCCAGGTGGCAGATAAGCAGCCACATCCCACGCAGCGTGCTGAGGCTCAGAGCACACACTTCAAACTGCTGAGAGTAATGCAGTGAGACAACGCAGTTTAATACATCAGAACAATAACGAGCGAATAAAGGGAGAGAGAAATAACATGGCGCTATCCCCGGCTCCCCTGGCCGAGCGAAATTAACACGTTTGTTTATCAACATTGAGGGTTTCGTAACTGTCCTGTCAGTACGGCTCTGCCAGCGCTGTTGATGGGGCTGTCAGGGGGAAGTGGGGGGGGGACAGCGCAGTTCTCTGAGATACAAGAAACACCTGGCGGGGGGGGTGGGAATCCTCCGAGTGCATTTAAAAAACATTGCAGCGTAATAATGCTAACACCTTCGAAAGAGAAGAAACGGATTGGATTGAGAGAGCAAGGCGACCAGTGGAGAGAGAGACACGGAGAGAGAGAGAGAAACATACACACAGAGACACAGAGAGAGCGAGAGAGAGAGAGAGAGTTTTTTTGTATTATTAAATAACAAATAAAAAACCTGCTGTCCCACTTATCCTCCCTAAACTAACCTCCCCAAAATTTGACCGAGGGACACATCCATAAAGAGTACATATCGCGATTAGGTTGTCTTCCCCCCCCGCGCTGCCCTCCGTGAGGGGCCGCCTACACACTCCAGCAGCTCAGCTCTATTTATAGTTGAGAGCTCCTGGCGGCTGCCGCGGAGGCTGTAGTCGGTGTTGAGCACACGAGGGGAAGTGCCATCACAGCTTTGACAGCGGCTTAAAGTCACTCACCTCGCCTTCCTTCCCTCTTTAGCTTCGACGGGTCCTCGTAATCACCCACCCAATTATACTCCACCGGCATGGAGATGGGCCTCAGCCTGCCTGGAAATGAGAGAGCAGACGTGGGTGAGAGAGGAGGCTCATGGCGGCCCTGGGAACCTGTAGCCCTGGCTGTCCGCACAGGGACGCCAAGAGCCATTTTGCTATGCGATGCAACAGCTGTGCTCATCTGTGCGCAACACAGTACATGTGTGTTAACGTTATTTATTGAGGTCCCTACGAATTTTGTTTTCCCTTCTCATCTGAGTAGAAGGTGTCATAATGGGGAAAGACCTAAATGATGCGTTCCTGCCTGGAATGTAGGTACACCAAGTTTCACACAGGCTGCCAGACCAGCAGGGGGCTGCTGACAATATGCCTTCCTGCCTCCTGTTACATCCACGGCTGTGAGGAGACGTCTTCCAAAGTGAGCCATGGAGACAAGCATGTACTGGCATTGATACAGCCATGATTTAAGAGCACTCTTGGTGCTTTTAATCCATCAGTGTACAAAGAGCTGCGCTGGTGACAGAGCGAGTGTCAAGGGGCAGGAAGCGGCCACAGACAGTCGCAGAGCAGAGATACGGAGGCTAATGAATTACACTGCGAGGCGCGGACTACACTGCAGCACGTGATCGGCCCGTCTTCCTGGGAGAAACACAGACAGCGGGAGGGCAGAGCCAGGCTGCCATGCAGACAGGTGCACATGGGAGGCGGAGGAAAAGGGAGAAGGGGAAAACTATACTGCTGCTACTACTAATACCACTGCCACTACCACTACTACTACAACAGCTACTACTACTATTACTAATAATGTTTGAGAGAGACAGAGGGTTTGAGAACTCTGTCCTGTCCATGATTCATCAAATGGATTATAAAGACCCGAGTCCCTCCCGGCGCTCTCCTGCCGCAGCCCTGGTGCTCGAGAACAGGAGGCCAGCACACCATTAGCCTTTCTAATTTCACCACTCACCTCGAGGGACCCCGGGACACTCTGTGTGCGGAGTAATTGTTTCTCATCTCATGGGAGCAGAAACAATAACAACCAAACATTACCGTAAGACTGCGGCTATTAATGCTCAGCCACTGGACTGTTGAAATTATTATTCATCTTGTTATTCATTATTATATTAATAATATTGCTGTATGTGCTCCTTCAGTTTTTCTGAACACACAAACGCACCATAAGCTGCTAAATATCCCCACACATTTGCAGCCTGTGCCCAGGCCACCGATGCCAGTGACCAATCACCTTGTATTCAATGGCTTTCCGGGGAAAAACAGGCTTATATCGATGCTGTGTAAACCTGTGCCTTAACTGCATTAGAAAACACAACTCAGCACAGTAAGCACAGAGACTGAGGGAGGGAAGCACGTGTCTATTTTTGAGAAGCAATTAAGATTAAATCTAAAAGTCAGCCTCAGAAACGCTTGTGTGTGTGTATATATAAATAGCATATATTTATTTTTTTAATACGATATGTCCTTTCCACCATATGCTGTCTTGCATTTCCTTCAGGCATTTTCCAAAGGTGCTTATTAATGCGTGTTTAAACATGAAAAGCAGCCTCTGGGTGTGCAACGCTTGTGTGGCAGGTTTGCCATGCGAGAGCAGATGTGGCCCCACATCATTTTAAAAGAGAAAGATGGTTTACCCACAGTACCTCAGCACAGGCTCACAAGCCATGTGTTTTTCACATCCCCCTCCCCACTCCTGCGATGAGATGAAAAACCTGCAAGGCCAATGGTACCCAAAGACCAGAGTTTGGCACCCAAGGAAGCAGTCAGACCCTCCTTCAAGTGAATCTCTCACTCTGGAGACGATAATGCATCTCCGGCCCTCAGTGAAACATCTCATCTCCTCCAATCTCACAGTGTTAATAATATAAGCTCTACAGAAACAGCTGGTTCAGGACGAGGATGGGCGTCTCGCAGAGGAACAAGAGCAGACACAAATGTCAGGCAAGTTTCACTTGCATATCACCACTGTTATCCTGACCTTTACACTGATTGTTTAACGTTTCAGTTTTGCTTGTACTTCATAAATGCAGGGCAAAGAGAGAGACACTATCTGGGCACACTGGCAAATTGACTTCGGCATCCTTTAGGAGTTTCAGTGGGATGAATTAAGCAACACAGAGCCAAAGCCATTAGGCCAGAAGAGTGGGGGGCACTCCTGAAATCCTGGAGAAGGGGCCCAACTATAAATCAGCAAGCTCGATGCCACAGGACAGCTGGGAGCATAGAATTCACTTTAGAAACTGCATTTCCATTTCCAACTCTCATACCTCTCCTCACTCCCTTCCTCCCTCTCTCTCTCTGCTCTGTACATATATTTTATTGGCAAGGTTCCATTGTCTGAATTTGTCAACATAATTTTGTTTTCCCAAATAGTTTCGCTAGTGATTTCCAGGCGATGCCCGCTCGACCCAGGTTTCCTCCAGATATCAATTTCCCAGTTACTAAAGAGACAAAGTTACAATGCTGCTTCTAACAAAACTCTGCCGCCGCTGATTAACAGACTTCAATGGGAACCAGATAATTCCAGAGCTGTTATGATCTTAATCAGCGAGAACTGAGTTTAATTAGTTGTAGACTGCAGCCCTCAGGCTGAGGAATAGCTAATTATTCTCACAGTAAAGCAACAAGAAACTTGATTTGTTGAGCAATTGTCATCTTATCTGCTCCCCACAAAGCGTTTTTGTTTGTTTGCTCTTCTTGTTGTGTTTTTATTCTCATGTTATCTCCTCATCTGTAATCAGAACCACGGACACTTGTTCCTCCTGAGTCTCATCTCCAGGATACCCAACATGAAAGGCAATGCAGCTGCTCTCTGTATGGAGCCCCCTTCCACACATACAGCCAGTACAGATGCACTGCTGTCCTCTGCTGCACTAAAGAGCATTGTGCTCTACTCGACACCACATGCGGCGCACACATTCATGACATTGAAGAGCTCCAGAGGGTCCTCTATGGCTCAGTGTGTCAGGCTGTAAAGATGGAGTGCGCAGTAGGAGAAAACAAGGAGTTCGAGAGGGGGCTGTATTAGATTTTAGTGAGGCTGGCATCCCAGCGCCGCAAAACACGGAGAGTGCCAGCAGATCAGAGCACACACAGACTGGTGCCTCCCAGAGCCCTCGAACCCCCCGCCCCGCCCCTCTCCGCTCGCTGCAGCCTGAGGGGAAGTGGGGGGGTGTCGCTCGCTGTGCAGTCTCTACAGGTTGCCTGGCACAGAACGTAATGACATTTTATAAATAGAGCACCGCGTCTCTCTTTCATTAGCATTTCACCAGTCCCCCTAGTTATTAATTCCTCAATGCCATCAAGCAGAGGGTGGGGCCCCCGCTCTACAGCCGATGCAGAGCTCAGCATGGCGCTTTCTGAGGGCCCCTAATGACCGAAATCTAATTCTTCTATAGCAGCAACAACAAACATTTGCCAGATCTCTGTGTTGCCACTTAATTACACAACCCCGACGAACCTGGCCAAAAAGAAAGTGGTGTCCCTTCACACTTTGATAAGGACTGAGGTATTCCCGATAAGAGACAAGATCTTTGTGCTCTGTTATGATTAACTATGTTGGTTACAGCATAATTGTCAATTGCAAAGCATTTCTGAGAACACAAAGAAAGGGGGAGAAATAAAAAAGGGGATTGGACAAAGAAAAATAAACAATAAAATGTGAAAGAAAGAAAAAAATAAGATGTCAGGATAAACCCAGCCCAGCAGACAGGCCCCAGCCTTACCATAGGTGGGTGTGCCATCTCGGCGGCTGGGGGCGCCCCCCCGGCCCTTGTCGTACTCGTAGCAGTACAGCACTGTGTCCTCCTCCAGCAGGGTGAAGCGCTTCCGGTACTCCTGGTCCAGGAAGGAGTTGGGCGACTCGGAGCCCTTGGCCACTGGGATGCCAGTGTGGTGGCGGCCCACATCGTCACTGGGCAGGTTCCCCTTCTCGTCCCTGCAACAGCAATGCAGGTGGGAGCTCACATACCGCCCCCTGCAGGCACCGGCAGGCAGCTCGGGCCAGAGGGAGGAGGGCAGACAGGCAGACCGACTCACTGACACGGACAGACAGACACACAGCTACACTTGTGCTTACTTGCTCTATATTACGCACAGTTTTAACTACGGTGGTAAAGGGATCTGTATCTGAAACAGTTGGTATGTGTATGTCTGTTCTGTACCTGTAATGGGGTCCTACCTGGGGGACTAAGGAGCTCTGCATTTGAGTGTGTAGGGGGGCAGGGATGGGTTTCATGCCTGGGATGGGGTCTTACCTGGGGTGTTTAGGGTGTGGTGTACCTGGGGGAGGGCCTTACCTGGGAGGGGTTCTGTACCTGGGTGTGTAGGGCTCTGAGGGCGGTGGCGGGATGAACAGGTCCTGTAGGGCAGAGCTGTCTCGCTTGGAGGGGGTGCTGATTGTGCTGGAGGGGGTGGCAACACTGCTGGTGGGGCTCTTAGGAATGATCGGCTGGAATAGAGAGAGAGAGAGAGAGAGAGAGAGACAGAGACAGAGAGGAGAGGGAGAAGGAGAGGGAGAGAGGGAGGGCAGGTGTTAATGGTACAGTAATTATCCTCATTCGCTACAGCTAGCTCCTGCAAGCCCTGTCACTAAGGCAGATATTATCAGTGTAATGGCCACCACAGACGGAGCTCCCCAAGACCCTGTTTGGCTCTAAACTGGATGAAGCCGTCAAGCGCAAATCATCCGGGCTGCACACTGACCAACAGGATGGGGGGGAATAATTAAACAAAGATAGAAAAATAAATCTACTCATTGTTTCCACCTGTGCTTCTGTGGGCAATGATCTTAATCGATGGTTGTTGCACACAGCGAAGAAATGCTGGGCCGCCACTCTAATCACAACGAGAGTGATTTATTGGTTGTGGAGAGGTGCCGGCCAGCAGGGCAGAGCGCCAGGCATCCTGCTCTTCCAGCGACCGTGCAGCCCTACCACAGCCAAGCAAAATAAAGCTCAGCAGAGACCCCCCCTGCCAGTAATGCCACTGTCTTGTCTTGCTACTGCATCCACCTGTCAGCCAATTGCTACTCATTTAAGGATTAAACGAGAGGACACAATATTGCAGTGGCAGGTGTCTGCAAAATTCCTCCAGTGCCCGGCGATGCGTGAACAAAGGAATTATATTACAGCATTGCTCCGCTCCGGTACTGGGAGGGGAAAGGGAGCCCGGATGGCTAATTCTTCTTTTGCCAGCGACCCTGACTCAAAACACCGACATGTTAACATATCCAGGGATGAGAACCGAGGAACAGAGGAAGCTTTTTTGAGTCTTGATAAAAGAAAGAGTCTTGTAAAATTTAACATTTCGCATTCCAGACCAAGTCCGGAAGCAATTATCTGTGACTGATTCTGTTCAGTTAAAGCATCAATACAGCTTTAATTATTGCTTTGAATAAATTACAGAACATTATGGTCCTCCATTTGTAATGCACAAATTACAGAGGTCTTGAAAATGTAATTAAACCATTCATACAGTCATTTTCACAGCTCTGTCTCTGGTGCACAAATTTGCTGAAGGTACAGCTACACCGTACAGTGGGTATTGATGCCTGTCTGGAAGAAGTAGGATGTAAGTTACAATCAGCATTTATTACAGTGTCCCAGGGCAGCCACTCTCTCAATCTGCTTCTCAGTGCTTTCAGTGCATTATGGGATGTGCCAAGTGAGATCAGAATTTACAGCCTGGCTATTCCAAATGATCTAGGCACTCCCCAGGCATTGGCAAATCTGTCATTTGTTCAAGAGGCCACAGCACAAGCCAGGCGTTAGCTCTCACAGTGTCACAATAAACAGAGCCAGCCTTGCTCCGGCACTCCGCTATCTCCACAACAACTGCAACTACGAAACAACAACCAGCACAACAGCAACCGTTATCAACAGTGTGACTGCTCTGGGTTTGGTTTCTCTGTTCTCTACAACTGCCTCCAAGAAAGATAGCTAATAGGATGACACTGTCCACTACGTGTCATTAATGAGCCCTTTATCATGGCGGATCTGTCATGGTCACTGCCAGCGTTCTCTAGGACTGCCTTGTCACAGACTGGCCCGGAAAGACAGAGAGACTGAGAGACAGAGAGACAGTAAAGTGGCCGGCAAGATCACATTGCTGTGGGTTGCTGTTGGGCCCATTAATCACCCACCAGCAGTCTCCACACTGCATTAGCCCTCATCTTCGAAAGAGCAGGGAATGGGCCACTCTTGAGTGTGTGCTGAATGCACATCACTGGAGGAAAACTGGGTCAGCCCGGCCCGCTTGCCTCGCAGCGCTGCACTACAGAGATGCTGGTCAACAGCCTGCCTCCCAACTGTTCAATAGAGCATCTAAAAAAAAAACATATGCATAGGTTTTCCCCAGTATGTTTTCGCAGTCATGAGCAAATGGCCAGTAAATTGATTACCCTTGTTGTCTTGAGAGTGCATTCATCTTTCCATTATCACGGCCCTGTGGTTCGCATACAGAGAGCGGGCAACACCACTCTGCATTGCTTGCATGCCTGTAAAAAGGGCTACTTGCTCTCTTCAGAGAGATAAATAAAAGAAATAGCAGGTTATTTGTTACACTGGATCTGAAAGGTATGTCACGAGCCTCAAGCCGGTCGCAATGTTCCAGTCTCGGCGCTTCCCAAAGGTGTCGAATTGCATACGATTGTCATGGATCAACACAGAACCAAGAGACAACCCTCGGAACGATTGACAGGACAGATTCTGTCTCCTCTCTCTCTCTCTCTTTCTCTCTCCATGCAGGAAAAAAGGGGATCCCAGCAGGGTGGCTATGGAGAGCCCATCAGAGCTGTGCAGCTCAGATACATTGATCGGACGCTACACTGAATTGCTCTTGACGTGCAATGCTGGATAAATCACTCCCTGAGGGATCAACAACAACAGAAATAACCAAACCAAAAAGCTCCAGGAAACATTGTCCAGCCACAGGGGGGAGACACTGGGGTCTCCCTTGCTACCAAATCAATAACACCCTCACATTTCAGTGCAGTGCATTTTCCCTTGTGTCCAGTGGGACTGCGTGACCCCCAGAGGACTGCAGGGGTTTCCACTGGGGCACCTCTGTACTGTCAGAGCACCCCCCGACCCCACCCCCACCCTGCAGGGACACACATGGGAGCCGTGGTTCAGCTCCAGTCCGACTGCCACTGCAGATCATTTAGAGGAAGACATCCCGTCTCTGGCAGATAGATAGCCGGGTTCCTCAGTCAAGCGTGCGTTGATAAACTACTGTGTCAGCGCAGGAGATGAGCAGAAATCAACAGAATTGCAGATAAGCCTCTCGAAAAGAACCTCCACGATTAACCTGACATCTATTCCTTCAGTCATGCTCTGTACATTGTATATTGAAGAGGCGCTTGAATACAAATACGAATACATATGCACAAGTATGCACACACACACACACGCACACACGCTTTCTCCCTACATGTTCCTAATACAAGAAAAATGACACGAGGGGACACTGACTATCTACATCGGAGTGCCTTCTTCCACACAGGTTCTAGAACAGGGGCATTGATACAAAAGCAGTGACTGGGATAAGTCTCTGTGCTATGGGCATCTCTTGGTATCGCTTACAGGGAAGCCAAAGCCCAGTCTCTGATCTCAGGCAGGAGGCCCTCAATTTCAGTCCGCCTCCTTAATATCCTGCCCTCTCACTGGGGTCAGGCTGGCCACCATGAGGCAACACACAGAAAAGAAAAAAGCAACTCATACTTTCGCCTCATGGACTGGTGCAGTCACAGCCGCTTAATGGAAAATTGCTGTCAATGGAATCACATCGCCGAAGAAACCTGCTGCCGAGCTGCTGGGCAGTCTGTGTGAGTGCTACCTATGACATCACACTGCAGACGCTCTGGATCCAAAACCACATAATGCTTTCTCTATTACTGTTAATATTATTATTATTATTGTTGTTGTTGTTGTTGTTATGACTCTGAGTGACAGCCTGAAGGTCCAAACACATCGACAACCAATCCAGTTAACCCAGTAGAAACCCACCTCTAACCTTATCTGTTGTGCCAGTCCAAATCTAGTGACTCTAAGATTATCTACAATGTAACCCTCATTTGATCACAAAACTTAATTTAATGTAGACAAATTACTCAAAACAAACCTGTGAACAACCAGAATGTTTCCAAGGCTCTAACTTGAACAGCATCCCAGCTAGCAGCCTAATTGTTTTTTTTTAATGAATGTAGTTTAGTCAGCCTTTATAAAAGCACCACAGCACAGAGTGGCAGCAGCATCTGGGAGCCGGGCTGCGGGGCAGGGAAACAGAGTGCTTGTGAACACAGCAGGGCCACAGAATCTGGGATTTAATTGGATTTCATAATATTTAGTATGTCGCTGTACTTGCAGCCGAAGGGGGGGATTCAGATCCTGCCCAAGCTGCCTGCTTCCTGTGTTTCAGAAGAGTGTGGATTATAAAGATTTGAACAATGTATTTATTTTTTCACCGTCTTTTCCCTCTCCCTCTCTCTGTTTCTCTCCCTCTCCCTCTCTCTCTGTCTCCCCCTCTGTTTCTCTCTCTCTCTCTCCCTCTGTTTCTCTCTCTCTCGCTCTCTCTCAGGGATTCGCTCTTCTATCTGCTTGGTTTGTTGTTCGCTGAAGCACTGGCACCCGCAAACTCGTGGGGCAGAGTGCGGCCTTTAACTTGAAGAGGTGTGACTGTTTCTGCAGCACAGCGGCAGAGTAAGACAACAAACAAATGCAGCTTCTCCTCCCTCTCAAGGCCTTTATGACAGCTTCAGCCGAATCCTCTCTTTCTCCCGCTCCCTCTCTCTCTGTAAAAGCCATAACCCCATTATGCATTTCATTATAACACAGGAACGAGCACGGGCAGTGTTCTCAGTTTTAATATCACACCATTAAAGACTCCCACGCCTTCTGATGCACGCTACCCTCCCAGTTCAAATTTACCTCAGCATGCAAGGAGCGGAGAGGCCAGTCTTGTTGCTGTTGTTTTGTTTGTTTGATGCATGTTTGTTTTTTGACTCAGACCAGCAGAGAAAGACCTTTCTGAAGCGGCTCCTCACAGTCTTATGCAGGCAGTAAAAATCAATTAACAAATCAGACCTCTTGCTAGATTTCAATAAACATTTTCAGTTTAAATAAAGACCATAAGGGAGTGCAGACTTAATGACTATTGTTTTTGTTTTTTAACTCTGCTTGTGTTTGGTGCCTTTCAAACTGAGCATGATAGCAAAATATTGTAGACTGGGACCACTGAACAAGCACTAACAAACTCTTTTCCTGGAGGCAGGTGAAATCCTGAACCCCCATTCTGGCTAAATCAGCAGGTAGAACAGAGCACAGCAAGTTTTGCAATACAGAGAGAAGAGCCCTGATCTTTTGTTCTTAACTATGCGGTGAAAAGCGTCTCAGGGCAGATGTGTCGAACCCTGCGGCCTGTATGCTGAAGTCACAACCGCATCTCCCAGACACACACATCTCTCCATCCATCGCACAATGCACAGAAAAACCTTTCGTTCAGAGAGCCCAGACTCAGAGGAAGATGCTCAAAGTAAACGTTACACATTTGTTTCGTGTCATGCAAAAAGTTGAATCTGAGGTTACTGATGTCATCCTGGCACTGCGCTGGGGAGACTTATGTAGTTTTAACGTGAACCAAATCAATCCTTTAAATCGAGTGTTTAGCCCAAAGAAGATTAGATAAAAATCTGTCCTCGCACAGCCAGCTCTGGCTGGATGAAAATTGCCATAATTGTTTAGCTGCTTGGAGGGGAAACGTTGTTCTGCGGCGATTACATCACCAGGAAAGTTAAAGTACTGGTGAGGAGGAAGAGGCACGAGTCAGTGTCCTTCCAGTCGTGTTTTATATCATATTGTAAACACGACTTTGAGTAGGACCGTGGGGAAATACAAACACAACATAAAAACAGCAACTATTCTAGAAAGTGCATTTGTAGTGTTCATTAAAGGTGGGCAGTCTGTACTGGCATTCACAATAACTGCTCTGTAACGGCGGTAGTGGGTCAGAGCATGATGCAGGAATCAGGGGGTCAGTGTTTTTACTTTTAAAACTCCCCTTGGATGAGAAACCCCACAAAACCCATTAGCTGATCTTCTGCAAATTAATTGAGGCAAGTGATGCAGCTTGAATAATGATGCTAATATCTGTCTATTTTATTAAATCTACCATAATAAATAACTAATATTGGTGTATTCATAAGCAGGGTTAGTTACATTAATTAGGAAAATTCCATCCCCATTCCACTATTATCCAGTTAAAATGCAATTAATTAATTATCCATTTCAATCAATGAATCAATCAGCAGTCACAGGCCCAGTGCCCGTAAGGCTAGCTAGAAGAACAGCTAAACTTCCTCACCTGCAATGCAAGGGGCTTCCATCTCATGTTCTTTAGTAAAGCCGGGGCAGACGTTAGCATGCTTTGAGGTCGCTTTTTCAAAGTCAAGATCACACCACTGGGGTCTTCACGCAGTGCGTTTACCAAGTTTTTCAACTGCCACCCCACCTAGTGACCAACAAATACAAAGTCAAACAAACAGAGTGAACGGCACACATCACAGCACAGACCAGCCCTGACACCTCCCTGACTGCATCCCACCTGCCTCCCTCCCTCCCTGTGCACCCGAGCCCAATATAGCCCAGCCCAGCCCAGCCCAGCCAAGCCTGGCCCAATCTGGCCCAGCACAGCCCAGCCCAGCCCAATCCGGCCCAGTCCAGCCCAGCCCAGGCCAGCCTCTGCAGCATAGGCAGCTGGAGACAGTTCCCCCCCTCCCGATCCTGTAGCTTCTGTGTTGGTGATAGCAGGACCAGATTATTGTTTATGAAAAATATATATAGTTAATTATAATTGAATAACTTTCATTCAGTTTTCAAAATTATGATTGTGATTATTAATACGATTATTATGATGATTATTATGATTTGCTTTGAGTATGATTGTTCAGTGATTTTGCACTTGGAGATCTTGAGTCAGCAATATTCAGTAAGGTTTGAATCTATGCATTCTCCCCTTGTGTTTATCTTTCATTTATGGGCATGCTGGTGCTCTTTATTTATATAAAATCCTGAACGATCACTAGAGCTGTATTGTTCAGAAGAGGAGAATCATCGATTTCACAGCGCAGTAAATATCTCAGTGCTCAGAGCATGCATTTCTGTCTGGAGGATAAATTGTTCTGAAGGACTTACTGTAAAAGCACATGAAACCAGTATTCATTAAAGCACATTTAAAAGGCAATCAATGTGTGATTTCCATAAAGATTAATATATTACTGTTGAGCATGCGCACACACAGACACAAATTGTGCACGTACACATACACACAGACACAAATTGTGCATGTACTCACACACACAGACACAAATTGTGCATGTACTCACACACACAGACACAAATTGTGCACGTACACAGAAACACACGTGTATGTGCGCACAGGTGTGTGCACACACATACACACAGACACAAATTGTGCCCATACACACACACACACACACACACACACACACACACACACACACACACACACACACACCATTTATTCTACTGCCAGCAGAACTCAAGTGATCCTGCATTCTCCTGATGACGTGGAAACTCCTAAAAGTGCCTCGGGCATTAATGTTGCTTGTGTTCATATGAACTGTCTACATGCACAGTTATTGCTCAAGTAGCCATTCATCGCTGTGCTGGAGCCCCTGTATTGCACTTCTGCACAGTGCACACGACACACGTGCCTGGAGAACAAGAGCACATGCAGGAAACCATGAAGCACAGATCACTTTCTCTCAGCAGCTCTTTGAAAACAACAACAACAAAATAAATCAAAGAGGAATTGTCTTTTTAATGTCAAAAGCAAGGCGGCAGCTCAGAGGTCATGCCACTGTGGTGATTTTGCCTTCTACATTGGGTTGCTTAGATCAGAAGCACTGGCATTCAAATCTATGAAGTTCTCTGACTCCAGAATCATCGGGACAGGATCCATAACAGCACAGCTAAAGACTGCTTTCCATTAAGTTAACCTTTTTGATAAACAGTGTCCACCCTCTGACAGCCCCACAGCGACACACAGTACAGACCTGCAGATCCACAGAGGCTCTGAGCCTATGAAGCCCAGATTCACCAAAAGAGACATTATGAGCCCCCTCTCGCTCTGCACTTGACAACTGTACCAATTATTAAAAAAAATTAAATAAACACAAGACCCTGCCCAGTGTGACTGGACCACAATGAACCGCTGAGCGCACTGTTCCTTGCCAAGTCTGTGTTCACTATCCTGGTAAGGAAAGAAACTGAGTAAGTGACCTTCATATCAGATGCATGTTCTTTGGGGTGCTGATCTAAACTCAATCATTGTTTTGCTAACTGGTCCCTTGTCCACCCCCACCCCCCCGCCCCCATCCTGAATTAACTGACACTTCTGCCACTGTGCTCTGGATTTGCAGCGGATTTCCTTTCTTCCTGCTTGCATTGGATCCTTGTTTCAGCCCATCAATCTTGTCTGGCTTGATGCTCAGCTTGTCTGCACACTTGACTGAGTAACAGGGTCAGAGATAGCAGGTGAAAAATCCTGTCAAGACTCCCCCCTCACCCCTTCTCTGTATTTGGAAAGAAGGCAGGAGAAAATAAACTGCCTTTTAAAAAAAAAAAAATCGAGACATGTTTTACTTGCTTCTGTATCACTCCTTATTTCATCCCTCTTTCCTGTTCCTTTCTCTTCTCCTTCAGCACTTTCGGCAACTTCTCTCAATAAACGTATCGCTTCTCATCCTCATGAAGGAAGAACATTTCATGGTTGTCAGGGGATAATACACTTACTGGACGTGGATTTTTAGTTTTGTTTCTCTCAAAGGCATCACTAACAGTAAATCTCACTGACCTGTCGAGTACCTGAGGGGCAGCAATACTGACACGCTCTTCTGTTTGCTTAATTAAGGTGCACTGAGACGAATGCGGACACATTTGCAATTAAGCTCCCGCTACTCTAGTCCAAAGCACCAGAAACCCACCACCCACTATTACGGTTGATTATGGGCTTCTGGTGGAGACACAAGCAAACACACAGCACCTCTTCTGGCTTTCCTGCCCTACCTTGACTAAATTCACAGCCTAAAGAAAATCAGACAAGATATTTACTGCCCGTCTAAATAAATAAATACATGTTTTGTTTTTTTGTTTAACCCTTGCATGCACAGTGGTCAATTACAGGAGGCTGGTAGGAAAAGGGGAGAGGTGGAGATTCTCTTAAATTAGTGTAAAGGGAGGGGGGGTAAAGTATTGCTCTTCTCCCTGGAAAGGTGCCTGCTATGCCCTATTGAGAATATGCACTGTTTTATACACCCTGTGTTCACTGCAGCCCCCGTGTTTTATACCACCAGAGCGGCAAAAATTAAAGCGGTTCCCTTTGGGAGTCCAGAATAAACCACATATGGTCACAGTGAATCATTCATGTCTGTATGAAGCAGGGTGATGAACACCACAGGGTCCTGCCTGCTGGCTGCTCCCCCTGCGGCACAATTCAGGAATTCGGAAGAATTGACCACAGTGCTCCTATACTCCGGAACATACATGCGCAGATCCTCGTGACAAACAAATCCACTGTACCTGCATCACGTCAAAAGCACCCTCACTCTATGCCCTGGGGAGAGCGCAGAGCGCAGAATGAACGCCTTCCTGTGTGAAGCAGGACATGGGGCGTCAGGGCCCGCCTGCCACCTTTCCCCCTGTACTGGACACCTCTACACTCAGGACAACCCACACAAGCAAGGCAGTGACAATGGCCAGCCCATCAGCGTCATGCAGAGCATATAAAACAGCCAGGACTCTGAAACTGGGAGCTGGGAAAGCATCTCGACTGAAGTGTCTGTGTGTACCGAACAGATGTGGCCACCAGTCAATATGCACAGCGTCACAGCTCTGCACAGCCTGAGTCTGGGGAAGGCCACATCAGGAAGAAAATGACTTGCTCAGCTGTTTGTCTAGTGTGGCTCATTGACGACAGCCAGCGTCATCTCCACAACACGAACGATTGTCATAATTTCATCTCATTTCTTCAGGATTTTAAACTTTCTATCTGTTATGTATTTTTATTGGTCATGGCCCCAACGGGCCACCGTAGTTATTAGTTAATTCGTTTATATAAGCTGAGAGGCTCAGGGTCCTTGGCAAATAAGGCAAGATAAATCAAGTGGGCTTTAATTCTTCTCCTATTTTTATTTATCTCTTTAACATTAAACTACCATCTGCTGTATTATCAGCCTTCGTCAAAACACAAAAAAAACACAGATGATTAATATATATACTTCAAAGTAAGTACTTGGTACATCTGTTTTAACATGTTACAAAACATTAAATGCAACAGGGAATTTAGATAGGTAGGTAGATCGGTAGATACAGATGTAGATAGAGAGAGAAAGAGAGAGAGAGAGAGAGAGAGAGGGAGAGAGAGAGAGAGAGAGGGAGAGAGAGGGAGAGATGATAATAAGATCAGGGATACGCACCACAGTCTGATGATTAACTTGAATGACTTCATCCCCTGCGTGAATCTTCTTGCACCGATCTGCAGGAGACTGAAGAGAGCAAGACAGACAGACTTCATGTTAGACTGCTCTTCAGGGGGAACTGTGCGCTCTCCCTACCCAAGGCTGACCCTGCCGCCCTCTCCCTGTAGCCCCCCTGCACTGGGCACTGTCTGCAGGAACCCACCAGCCAGCGTCCCGCCTGCTGTTCCAGTGGGCTGGCATTGCACAGGAAAACAGCTGCACCGGCATTCATCCCAGTAATCAGATTACCTCCTCTCCCCTGCCAACCAGCTGAACAAAGTACAGTCCAGGGGGTTTGCAGATTGTTTTTGTTAGTTTGTTTATGGGGTTTTGTTTTTGTTTTCTCTGGAAAAAAAGATGCTACAGAGGAGAGGTTAACACTAATCTGGAATCCCACCACTCCCTCTTTGTTAACATTAATAAATCAAATCAATCAGATATTGACTATAAGGGTTGCAGGATTTGAGCAGCTTCACTGTGATTCTTACAGGGTGATGCCAACACCAGCCATTCAATGTTGGTGCCCTGCTCTAGAAAATACTGCGCACAACTATCTCTGCCAGCAGAGAGCTCATTTAAATCCTTCTCTGTGGAGAAGAGCATGATCAGAGCTCAGCCCGAGCACAAAGCCCCTTTCCTCTTGCCATTCACCTTGCCTCTCTTCCCTGTGGGTTTGTTCTCACTAATCTCCGACCACAGAAACACTAAGGCCAGGATTAAAACCTAAACGTCGACACACCAGACTGATGGTTTCTGCCAGGAGGTGGGAAGGGTGAGAGAGAAAGGAGCCCCATGTCACACAGAAAGTAAATGTCCAGTTCCAGGTTTGTTCTGATGCCGGTCGCAGTGTATGTATGTGTAACTGCACACCTCATGGGTGGAAAAAGGAATGAAAAACAGGGATCATCAGAACGGTGCTGAATCAGAGGGTCCACATGCGCTGGCACGATACCGTAGCACTGCGTTATTTACTGAGTGAGCTTTCGCAAGTGAAACCAAAGTCTAAAATAAGAACCATAACTTTAAATGAGCAACACTAAGCCACAGGGAACGTGGGTGGACTAGAAGCCAGATCGGGATTAAGATTTCGACAGCCAGCCTGAGCGACCGCTGCTCTGAAGGATTGCTTTGCGATGCGGAGGTTTAATACCAGCGTGGTTCCGCCGGGTCTCTTGCAATACCGACACGACCTGTGCCAGTCAGGATGTGAATGGCAGATGTGCGCAGCTCATCTCAGTGCAGGGAGCTCCACTTGGAAACAGCAGGGCCTCCTCAGGCATCTTTCACTCCTCCTTATTACAGGTTTGTATTGTGTCTCTTCAGTGAATCATATACAACATTCCTGCTTTTCCTTTTTTTACACATTGTTTTAAATCACAGAGAGGACACACCTATGATAGGAATTAATATATATGTGGGAGAATTGCGCGCTCCTTATATTGTTCATATGACAACATTATATGCCAACATATATGGAATATATTTAAATATATCCATATATTTATTTTATATGTTGAAGATATACTGTAGAAATTAACCACACTGTATTTTTTCAACCTATTATAATATAATAATAATAAGTGGCAATGGTGGGAGAAGAGAGTTTCATTAGCCCCATTAAAGATGAATGGGACATTTTTCTTTTCTGTTCTGTTTCAGGATGAAAAAAGAAAAATCCGGCAGTACATCTTCCTGAATGTAGGCAAACAGTATGAAGGGACAGTACACCTATTACCTAGACACGGGTTCCTGTTAAAAATGCCTCAGCAGATTATAGACACTGCACGACAATGTACAGTAACTATAACATTACACATGAATGCCTGCTGTACTGTCAAACTCTGCACAGTGTGTAAAAATGTCTGTCTTGAAAGTGAATGCTTACGCCTTCTGTTGTTCCAGTGATTACATGCAGTCCATCGTAGGTAGATTTGATATACATCCCCTAAAGGACAGAGAGACACTTTAACGAGAGCCGGAGAAGAAACAGTTTTAAACACACAAAGCATACAGAGCAGTAATTCAGCATCCATTATTCAAAATATCCCAGAGGACATTTGATCTGTATTGCTACCCAGAGAGACATGAGGCAGGCAGGCAGGCTGACAGGGAAACAAGAGGGGGGTGATAGGTATTCTTAACAGGTGGCAATGCAACTTGTGATGAATGTGTGCGGCTTTCAAAGTACGGGAAAAGACAGAGCAGGGGTGGTCATCACTTCCCTCTTTTCCCAGCTAATACTGGGCTACAGGAGTTCTTTAAACTCCCTATCAAGTTTAGGAAGAGGAAACAATCCCAGAAGTGTTGAGGAAGAACTGATTTCAGCTTTGGGTCAGAAAGATTTAGTGCCCGTCTAGACTGCCACGTTTAACACACGCTGCTGTCTGATTGTAGTTTTTATAGTAGCAATAATTTCCACTAAAGTGAACACCATCCTGCATAGGAAACAAAGTTACCTTGGCAGCCCTGCTCGCTCGCTCCCTCTCTGCTGCTAACAAATGTCACGCCGCAAATGCAAACTGTGTGTCATGCAAACTTGCCTCAGGCTTTCTTGAAGTGAAAGTGTCATAACAGAGAAACAGAACAACGACGACAACAACAATGCGATAAGGATATCCACACACTCTCTCTCTCGGCGGCTGCAGATGTTAAGTCGAGTATTACTGTAAGTGCCGCTCATTAATAAAAAGCTGCACCTTCCCCACCTCAGCACTGATTCATTTCCTCCGCGATAAAATAGGTGGGTTTTAATCGTATATTAGCTTGCATACAAATCCTTTTAGGGAGATGTAGATTTATCTACACTTTAGGGTAATCCTGCACAACAGAACTGTGGTGAAATCTCAGAGAACTCTCTCCACTTCACACAGCCCTGCGTCGCAAAACGTTGAAGAGAGCCTCATGGGGAAAGAAACACGAGCGTCTCCTTTTTGCTTTATTCCAAACAAATGTATGCATAACTTAAACCAGAGGGCAGCTTGAGCGTATTGTACAGGCCTACACTCGCATCCGTGTGCCGCCGAAATACACTCCGCTCGCCTCCTGTGCCGGATTGACATTTCAAATTACAGAGCTGATTAATCTTTCCTCAGGAGAACGGGGCTCTCTCCCCTGGACTGGACTGGTAACAGCCTCTCAGAAGCCGGTGGCAACCGCTTGCTGCATGTGGAAAGAGCTACTGTGCCAAACTGACGTCATGGACTAAGAAGTGTCTCACACACCACCTGGGTCTCAGCACATCATAAAGACAGGGAACAGGGAGAAGTGGAGAGAGGAGAGTGGAATAAGAGGGTGGGGGTGAGGAGGGAGGAGGGAAAGGAGAGGAGAGGAGAGGAGGAAAAGGAGAGAGAGGGGAGAGCGGAGTGTTGTCTCTCACCAGGCCATCGCTGGGCTTGATGTTGGACAGCTGCACGACCTCCAGATGAGCGGACTGAGAGACCAGGGGGTCGGAGGACAGCGAGATGATGTGGTCGCACACTCCGGACAGAGTCTTGCACTGCAGGGAGACAGCGGCAGACAGGTCAGAGAGTCCACTACAGTTGCAGATAGCTTTAAGTAGTATAACTGTGTAGTCAGTGTGCTTTGTTCAGTGCCCTACAACTGCACATTTTACGGGAAAACTAGGAAGAATCAGGATCACAGCTGTATAAAGCAATGATTTCACGTCCAAACTAGTATGGCGCCCCAACTCCTGTCATTGCTGCCATGTGCCCGGGTACAAAAGAAGAACACAACACAGTGTATACTCTGGGCTCTGAGACATCAGTGGAGTGAGGGAGAGAGTGCGGTGGGTAATTCTGGGAACACGGTGAGTTTACTCCAGGTCTGACCTCAGAGAGCTCTCAGCTGAAAATTACACTTCCGATTTAATCTGCACATTCAGTCAAAGACCACTGCACTGCAAGAGAAAGTTAAAGAATGTAATATGAACTCATGTCAAGCCAATGACATATTCTTCCAGACAATGCAGCGTGAACCAGATCTGAAATGATCAGGCAGCGCCCCCCTTTAATGACCTCTCTCTTGAGATCACACATCAGGCCAAGTGACAAACGTTGGAGTGCATGAACCTCAGCTGTACTATGGCTTGGCAATATCGGTGGATGTTATCTCTGTAGCGCATATTCCTAATACAGAATTGGGCCAGATTTGTCATTGAACGGAGCTGCACAGCGGTTTCAGCTTTGCCTAAAAAGGGGGAACAGGATTTTTGGGAAAACCTTCAGCAAGGAAAGACAGACAAAACTAGTATTATTACTATTCATGCTTCTGATCCGGTCTGATCAGGCCAGTGAAAGTTGCTGGAACAGGCAACATTCTCCCGTGAGAAACAGCTGGAGAGCTCGGCCAAGAGTTCACACCCTTGCCATAGAGCCCAAACATCTGTACACTAAAATAACACTGTTGGTCAGTCCTTTGGCTCTCACTTTGACCACACCACAAACTGGCACTGCAGCCTGGCCTCTCTGTGCATTTGATGTGCTTCTGCCTTTTTTATTTGTCTGTTTTGTTGTGGCAACGGGTTGTTGCGGGAAGAATAAGCTCATAAATGAAAGGCAAACATTTGAAGGTATTTATAGACAGATCTGTGATATTCATTGTGCTTATTTATATATATATTCATTTATTTCATCTATATATTTTGATTTCTTTGGGATTAATAATGAACAGACCAGGAGGTAAGATGTTTGACATGCGTTGCTTTGGGTTGAGTTTCATTTTCTGTGTCACAGGACGGTGCACCTATTGACAGTGATCAGCGCGCATGTCTCCAACAGGCACTTCAGATGCAATGTCAGAGTCATTCTGGATGGTCTATTTATAACAGGCTATTGACCAGCCTGACCTATCTGCCAAATAAACCCAGATTTATTACGAAGAGTAGGGTTTAAGAGCTTTCATAATCTCAATCAATTACAGCCCGTGTAAATATTGACATTTTATGAGGGTTACGCAACAGTGTCGTGCGCCGCTCAGGGTGTTATGCATAACTCTGAGGAATAGCCAGCCTTGAGCTATACATTGTGTTTAACAGCACATTCACAGCCTGGCCGCAGATTAATTCAAATGCTCAGTGCGTCTCTTTCACAAAACCAAACAAAACGACAAGGCATGTCCCAGACACACATTACACACGTCCACGTGTTCCCCGGCACTTCGTGTGCATGTCAGTCTTTGTGTGTCTGTTTGTTATTTAAATTACATATACAATCATCAGACATGATGGAACCCAAGGAGTTTCATGGATTTACAGGCCCTCTGCTCTCCATGGCTGAAGCTATTGCTGGAATTTCAGACAGCTGGGTTTGGGCCTTGAATCCAGCTTTCCTCTCTTGGATTAACTGCTTCTCTTTGTGTGCTAACAGTCGGGCCTGACAGGAGCACTTACCACATGAAGGATCTTATTCTCTGTCTCGTAGACAGTACAGTCCTGCAAGACAGAAGCATGAAAAGATATATGGATATACACACACACACAAGGGCAAATACATAGAAAAATAGATATATGTATTGCAAAAACATCTGATTCAGCACCTCAATAGCCATTCTTTGAACCTGCACCCCCCCACCGATTATCATTAGTGTAAAAGCTGTTGCCCCACAACACGTGCGGCGATGACTTACAAGAGGGTTTGCGAGCGCCGGTGGGTTTTGTAAGAGGAGTGACAAAGTCTGAGTCACCAGGCCTGCTGGAACCGCACGCCCACTCCCCCACAAACGCACACCTTCAGGCTGCCTTTCAAAGCACTTCCTTTGTCTAATTTAATTCTCCCTTTTTACAAAGCACACCAATAAAGCACAAAGATGTCATGGACGCCACACGCAGAGAACAATGCCAGACCTGACGTGTCGTCCCCCGGATGGCAGCTTCACGCTTTTTCAGAAATTTGGTGGTTAGTTTAGACTTGGAGGAGAGCAGCCACGGAGGGGTTAAACTGCACATTGTATGTGTTTTTTTAACCATTTATTAAACTGTCCTGAACACACTTTTAATGAAACACAAAATAATGCCACACTGACACCCATTCCCATCACACACCGGAGCTGACACACTCATGCCACAGAGGAGGCGGTGCTCTACAGAGAGCAGCGTGGCAAGGACGAGGACCTGTTGAATTATACCTCACATGGCTGGCGAGCCTCTGTGTTGTCAAAGGCTTAGTTCCCCGGTGGTGTTTTTTCTCTCCGCAACACTGTGGTGTGACTAAGCACCTGAATAAAAGGGAGCGAGTCGTGAGCCGCCCAGCCACGGATGAGTCAGGATTGAGTGACCTGCGACCTCAGTGCCGCGCAGAGCTCCACTCAGGCAGTTGCAGCCCAGGGATACGATTCGGGGGGATCTCTCACCCTCTCCCACACAGCTGCACTCATGCATGCTCTATTATTATTATTATTATTATTATTATTATAACTATCATATCATGGATATGTAGTTTTATTACTTGCTTATTCACTTATTTTATCACTGCTGGACATGATGCAATGATTCCCTTTCAAAGAACAGCCTCCAGGTCGCCACAGGCTGAATAAGTGGCGAGAGAGTTTTCTGGCCACCTTCTCAGAGGACAGTGGGAAAGGGGACCCGAGCCCTGCGTGACGCCCTGCGGCCGGGGGGCAGGAAGCGCAGGGATGGACATACTATATATAGCAGCCACAACTGAGCTCCAGAAAGCGAGAAGGAAGCCACAGGGACATCGAATCCTCACTCTCAGATTATATTTCTTAGAAAAAAATAGGCCCATTAAAAAAAAAAAAAAGAAAGAAAAGAGAAGGGAACGTTTCAAGAGGTGTAATAAGGGAATAAGGGACGTGGGGAATGCAATTCCCTCTCAATAGCAAAACTACAGAGAATGTCATTAAATCAAGACAAAAAAAAGCATAAAAATGTGTTGAAGAAGATGACCTAGAAAAGGTGCTGTGCAGCAATGCTGGGGTGTCTGTATTTCGCCCCTCTCTGTACCAGATACACAGAGGCTGCTGGAGCTCCGCCCTCAGTGAACTTCCATAAAGCTATTTCAGAGCAGCGGCCTTGCCAGGGTCCACTCCGTGGCTCTGTGATTAAGAATAACAATAATGACCGACTGGACCTGCAGGCCTCGTCACGCTGCAGGCTTGCCAGTGTAATTACAGGCATCTGTATTTATGGCTCTTAAAAAGAAAAACAATGAAAGAAAGAAAAAAAAGCAGAGAAATGCTGTACTTAGCTGGGCTATAAGGGAGAAGAGCCAGGCAAGTCTCTCTGTAGACCAGGAGGACACAGATCTTTCCTTGAGTGTGTGTGCGCGCGTGTGTTTGTGTTTTAATTATATTGAGGTCACACACACAGAAGAAAGCCAGCCAGCTCTCCTCACAGTTGAGGCGTTTAATTCCTGCTGCAGGTTGTCTCTGTGTTATAGAGGTGCCTGTCACTTATCTGAGGATTCAAACCCAGAATATCTCCCTGCATGTATTTACTGCTGCTTGGTTGGCATCAAAATTCAAATCCTTTGTTATGTGCTGAGGAAATTTTCCTTAAGCTTCCTAGCTCTGACAATCCCACCTACACCTGTAGCAAGAACACCAAGACACACAAGGTCTGGCTGAGGATGCTATTTTTAAACCTCTGCAATCTACCCATTGTTAAAAAAAAAAAATACAAATGAAAAACGTTTCCTTTCAAATGAGAGAGAGAAAGAGAGAGATTCCTGTTAGAAAATCTACCCTCCTGTTCCCAATACTTCCCCTACTTCAGCAATGTACTGCTGACCTAATTCTGTTTGGACACAGAGCAGATCCCGGATGCTAATGGCACAATGATATCCCAGAAATCCCACATGGGAGAGTGACAGACTCCCTGCTGATTGAGAAAATGACTGAGATGCACTTGGGGGGGGGAATTACCTGTCATGACAGTTTAAACACATTAAGTCTTTGTCCTTGATAAATCTGTTGTTATCCTCCTAATTATTTTTAATGATTTTCTGCTGCTCCTTTCGGATGTGTCTATAGAAAGGAAAACGAGAGGAGGGATAACCAGCGCTGGGCCCGGAGCTCCAACAGGCTCTCGTCGTCGATTATTTTATGATTATTTACTTGTTTCTAACACCAGTACTCAGCAGGATGTGACACATATTGATTGTATTGTTTATTTTTATTTTATGTGTTGGAATCTAATTAGTTGGAAGAGTTTATTTCCCTTGACCAGGACTTTAATCTATGCTACAAACTAGAAAACAAAGGAATCGGGAGTGAAACATCAGAACCTGGCCTCCCTGGTTTTAATGAGGCAATGAGCAGCCCCTAGTGGACATCTGAAAATGCCCTCCTGAAACTTAAAAGGAAGATTACAATTTTATATGGAATACAGTATTAGAAAACGTAGTTGTTTTCTAATTGACTGGAGTTGAAATATTTATTCCCACACAGCGCCATCCCCAGTGTGGAGGAGGGGTATACAGCATGTAAATACTCTTTTTGTGGGGGGGGTGTTCAACAAGGTGCGAGGCTGAGGCAGGACAATACCTGTTGTACGATGGTCGTGAGCTCCAGGCACAGCTGGATCACGTTGTTCCTTGTTACAGAATAATCAGTCACGGCTGCGAAGGGAGACCTGAAAAAGAAGTAGCACCTGGAATTAAACCATTAGAAAATTCTTATTCGGGCCGAGAAGACTAGACAACGACAGAGATCGAGGGGCCTGTTCTAGGAAGGATCGCCGCACTGGGCATGACAGAGAGACCTGTACGGAAATACGTCCAAAATAATAATAGAATAAAACAAAAAGAACATCCTGGCAAACCAGCCTGAACGTGTCTCCAGTTGTTTGGACGTAGCACCTGTAAATTCACCCAGTCAAAGCAGCTATGACTGACGCGACACTTTATTTGCTTGAAATTCTCCAGAACATTCTTCTTCTTATTCTTCTTCTTCTCCCTAACACTTGAAGAAAAGGAAATGCAAAAGACAGAGGGTGTTTTCCAGGGCCAGAGCAAGGGTGTACCCAGAGGGCAGCTGGCACACTCTGGGACTCTAGGCCAGAGCTGTAAGGGTGTGTCTGATGATGACCTGCTGACACTGACAGCCTGACACAACACCCTTTGAACAGGCACAGCTGACAGAGCTTGCTCAAGGATCGCGTCTGCTTGGAGGTGAAGAAAAAAATACTAAAGCTATTTTAAATATTACACACACACATTCCTCCGAAGACCAGACTTAACATAACTGCCACCCAGGCCAAGAGAGGCTGTATATTTTTACATCAGGATTTCAATTAATTTCATTTTCCCCCTCTATTTTTTAACCTTCATGCTATCTCAGCTCCGAGTTAGGAAATGTAGGCCATTGGCATCCAGGGTGGAAAGCTGCTTGAGGAACATTCAGTCTTCTGCACAGTTCCCCAGTTTTACTTTCCAAGATGATAATACATCAAATCAAAGCGAACCCCAATGTTCTCACTCACCAATGGATTCACTCGACCCATTTCGCTGTTCACTGGTGCATCTTTCCTGCTGTTTCCTAAGAATCATATCATGCTGTGCTCAGTGACTTTATAGTTGATTTTATTCATGTGATAATAGGACTTAGTGTTTGTTTTTTGCCCTTTTATTTTTCTGCTTAGTTTTAAAGCAGGATATCACTTAGAAAACAGCTAACGTTATTAGCTGGCATCACAGGGACGCAGAACCAGCTCCGTGCTCCCTGTGTGGGGGACTCTTTCTCTCTCACACACAAGCATAGTAACAGTAGCAGGCAGCAAGAACTCCTCGTTCTTCCTCAACGCCTCGGGGACATTGACAAAGTCACTGTAAGCAAGCTATTATATCTCTCACAAGGGAATACAGTCTTCACAATTCCAGATTAAACAGTATTATTTATACAGAATATGAGGGGCAGAAACAATAACTTAGAGGTGAATCACGAAGTAGAAAGCGAGACAGAGTAAAGTATGTGTTTTTAATTTGGGCGGTGTGAATCATATGCTCTCTGTCACCTAAAGTGTAGCATGCATAATCATTCTGATGGGAAAATTAAGTGTTATTTTGGACAATAATACATTGTAATGCATTCTTACATGCATGCAGATCCCAACTTGCTGTCAGTCACTCACCCAGAGAATCTCCCCTGTATAATTACCAGGCAACTCCTCCACCTCTTTGTCTTCGGAGCAATATTTATAAGCAGGGGCACACGGCCGCTCGCAGATATAACCACCAGTAGCACGAGAAACAACAACAGAAATGCATGTAATGCAGTAAAACAAAAAAAAACATAAAATAACATAATATATATACAGCACAATTTAAAAATAAGCCGCATCTGTGTTCTCCATAACTCCTGCGGTGGAGACCCCTTCTCTAGATTCGACTGACAACTGAACCAACGCAAATATGTCAATTACAATATAACACCCAAATTACAATTGCGCACGGCTAGTACCAATAAATCCAGTATAATACAAAGGGCAGATTTTTCATTCTTCATTAAATGTGCCTATCTTGTACTTGTACTTACGGTAAGGTAATTTAACATCCTTATACGCAATGCATGTACAATGCTGGTGAGTATATTGAGAGTAAATAGATGTTGATTATTATTATTTAGTTCTTAGCAGACACCCTTACCCAGGGCGACACTGAAGAACACTCTGTGAACTCCTGAAATTGAAGTCTGCTTTCTGAAGGTATACTAAAAGTACCAAAAATAGTAAATCAAGCATGCCTCAGATTGGTTGAATAAAATTAAAAGTACATCAGAGGTAGTTCTAGCAGACTTCCCAGTGCATGTGAAGTGTACAGAGGGTTGCTTTTCTTTCACAAAGGCATCTATTGCCAGGCCTTTACAGGGACAACCCGAACAGATCTTGAGGGTTCCTTGAGACGGGTCTTCAAACCCAAGTCCGGGGACACTCTGATTTAAGGGTCATTGAGAGATGCATGCCGTGAACCTGTCCCAGGCCCACCCTCTCCCACCCCCAGTCTGAAGTAACGCACCACGGGAGCAGAGAAACCAGACTGCCATCAAGGCCATCACCAAAAAAATAACCAATTGATCTTTTTCTTGTTGTTGTCCTTTTGATCAGTACAAAAAGGGAGACTTTGGATGGCAAATCCCCAGCTAAGTTACTGGTTATTAAAATGCATCCATAAAACAGATGCGGTTTTATGCGGTTACAAGAAAACATAATAAATCCTTCACGTTGCCTCTTCTTTCTCACCAGCGTCGGCTTCTCTGCACTTAATTGTGTTGGATCCTGCAGGACCCGAAGAGCAATTAGGTTAGGTTAAGCCCATTAAAAGTTTTATGCCTGTGCATGGCCAGGAGCAAACAAAGCCGTATTCCAGGTCTGCTTTTGGCCCCTTTGGAAAGTCTCACAGTCCACTGGCACCCCGGGCCGGTTCTGACTGGCTCCAGTATAATCAATAGGAGAGGCGGGTCCGTCCGGGTCCGACCCAGTTACATTTGTGGCCAGCTTGTTGGCACTTGCTATGAGGCCAGCGTGGGGAGGCACCAGCGCAGTTTAGGGAGTGTGCCGGGGGAGCACATTAATACACTTATTGCCATTTGAATTTTCTATTTGTCCTTAATATTTCTATGTGGTATCTGAAGCTCCTAATCCTGCCCCATATATTCAGCTGCCCTGGGACTTGCCTTCCTGTGCAAGTCCTCTGCCTGACTGGAGCGAAACTGACAGCCCGTGTCCTGCGATCGGGGCTGGGAGAGCCTTTGGAGAGATCAGACAGGATGCAAATTTGGCTCAGCAACTAATTTATGAATTGAGCAGAGGTTCTGAAATGTATATACACACACACAGATACACATACAGAGAGACATATATACATACATTTACATATACACACACTTTCACACATGCACACACGTACATACAAACACATACACACACACACACACTTGGGTGTTTTTTAAAAGTAATATAGGAGGGACTAAAGACACTGTAGCTGCTTCAGCCATGTCAATGTACTCCAGGATGCATCTCCTAATAAAGCTTTTAATACAGTAGAAAAGTGTGTGTAGAGGGCCATGCGTAATGAAAATTACACACAGTTTCAGAGAGAGAAAGAGGGGAGGGACTGGCAGAGAGGCAGGGAGCGGAGGGAGGTAGGGAGGTCGTTAAGAGCATCCGCTTGTGTATCTCAAATTTGCGGAACACATTAAGAGGACTTCAGTGCACTGGATGCCACCACATTCTTCAATTAAACTGTCAAAAGACAGTCATTCCTAAAGCCCAGGCTTTGACGGCTGACCCGCCTCCTCTCCCGTCTCTGTCAGGGCGACCACAGCCTTCACACTCTTGGAAAACCACCTCTTACCATCCCGGCCCTGTTTGTTTTATTATTCTTCCGTTTTAGTCATTTTCTTTAAATGACAAAACCTGTCATTCAAAGTAAGAGGCACACTGCACAATGCCCTGGAACAGAAAAGAGCTTTCTGTAATCTTTGCTCTTGCAAAGCCCCATGCAAGCTTCTGCATTTACGTTTCTGCTTCATCTCCGAAAGTGAATCAGCCATTCAGTGTGCCTTTCTTACAAGAAGGTCAAAGAAGGCTGATATGTTCCCACAGCCGGCCGTGGGCATTGGTTCACAGTCCTTGCCTATACTGTGTTATACAACGAGATCTGCATAGCATTTACAGCGGGGAATGTAGCGGCACGTCTGCGTTTGTGATTCAGAGATGTTAATGATCTTAACAGACAAAAACACTGACAGGCTGGCTGTGGCGCTGGCATGTGGGCAAGGTACGAACTGGGGCTGGGATCCATCACAAGCCACCAGAGTGCTTTCCAACACTAAAGAAGTTACATAACATTTTAGTCATGTTTTGTCTGCTGTCCTATGGCTCACAGGAGGTTATGTAAGGAAGTAAATACAACACGGCTCTTCAGACTCGACTCAAGAATCTACACTGGGGCCTCGTAGTGTCTAAGTGGACACGCACGCACACACACATACACACACACACGCACACACACACGCACACCGCTGCTGCCTGTCTGTACTCACAGAGACACACTTTACCCCCCTGGCTTCCTCGTTCTCTGTCTCACTAAAGCAAACATCACAAATCTATCGTGGAGTCTGCTACACTGCTGAAGAGCAAGGTTTCAGCTTGAGTGCGTGAGCCTTTCAAGGAAAAACATTTATTTTTAAAGAAATCAATTTAAATCAATCACTCCAATCAAAACTAAAACTAAGTTTTAATTCAAAGGTAGCTATAAATGTTACAATTTTGTCGCTCAGTGTAACACTCCCAAACCCCTAGAAACTGTGTTTACCTGGATATGACAAGTGTGTATCCTGACCAGCCCAGTGACTAGAACCCGAGCCACTGAAGATCCAGTCAGTACAAACCATTGATTATCACAGTGTGGGTCCTGCCTCTCACTGCTCAACAGAAACAACATGGGAGATCAATCAAACACAACTTCAAAACACCCAACGCACAACTCTAGACTCCGTAAGCTCCTGAGCAGGGATATTACAGGTAAGACATTACACTAGCCTAAGAATCTGTGATCATTATCTGGGATTAAATGAATTAAATAGCAAGTGGAGAAAGAGAGAGAAAAAAATAAAAGGGGAGAGAGTCTTAAGGCTGCTGAAATAGTGCGTCTAAATCAGGGAAGCCCTTCACCAGAGGGAGGACAGCACAAGGTCAACTGTGCAATATAAACTGGGGCTGCGGCTCACGGGGGAGGCAATGAAAATGCTTCACTGAGACAATGGGCCGGGGTGAAGCACACAGGAGAAGGAAATGGGCATTAGGCATTAGGACGAGTCTGTGCCAGATTGAATGGGCCGCAGAGAAATCTAATTATAAGTAACATTAGATTATAAGAAATGTGATTATTAATGGTGCTCCTACTGATTAAATTGTGTTGTCACTGGATGAGGACCTCTCTTTCTGTCTTTAAGTGCAATATGCATCCCTCTCTCTCCCTCTCCTCTCTCTCTCTGAAATCAGCTGCAGATGACGAGGACAGACTTTTTAGGTAAAAATGCTGTAAATCATCAAGTAAAGGATGACAAGGAGTGGCTGTTGTTCTCCACTGGGCAGAACAGACTCACTGGCAGTCCTGCACCTTTCAGTTCTCACACAAAGCAGCCTGAACACATTGAACTCTGAGGCACACGCGCTGGAGACCGTGGGGCGGGTGAGTGTAACGCAGGCAGGACAATGCAGTGTGTGGCAGGACAGGGCAGGAGAGTGCGGTGCGTGGCAGGACAGTGCGTGGCAGGGCAGAACTGGGCAGGGCAGCACTTTGCAAGACTTACCTATCCAACCACGCCAGGAGGCTCTTGGCTGCCCCAATGAGGTCCACCACCGAGGTCAAGAAGTCATTGGGCAGCTTCCTGGTTGTTCTGCCATCGTAGTGGCCGCTCCGCCGCCGGCCCGTGATGAAGTTCTGCAGGTTCTTGGCCGAGGCGTTGAGCTTGTGGGACAGGGTCTTCAGGTTCTCCGTCTCCAGACCGTAGTTCTGCAAAGGAGACAGAGGGCACGGTAAATCTCAGCTTTGACACTCATTTAGTCACATCCAACCCAGGCAACATTTAAAACACCAGTGTTTTGTCGTTTTTGTTTTGGCCAAGTTACTCAGCTTGTCTGGGTGCTGGCAAGTGAAGGGTCAGTAACAGCAGATCCCAGATAACAGCCTGTCAGTTTTCAGTGGCGCTTCATGTTCTTCAATGTGCTATTGCGTTGCGCCTGTGGACCCGTGGCAGGTTTCTGAAACATACAAGGCTGCTTTCACTGCAATCAACGCTGTAGAGGCGAGCCTGGGGAAATAATTGCCAAGCAAAAAAACATGCAAAACCTTCTGACTGCTCGGCACAGAACATTTTCAACTAGAAACCTGCTTGTAGGGGTGGTATTATATATAACACTGATCTTTCCAATGCCCACAACTCACACCAGGTGGGAGGATTAATCTGGAAAATACTCTGGGAGACCTTACAGTATCATGTGAATACTCCCAGGGTGCAATGTATCTTTATTAGTAAAGCTGGCTTGCAAATATAGATATATATATCCCATAAAAAAAACAATTAAATAAAAAGAGTAGGATGTCATCATTTGCAGCCGACACCACGGTGCAATCCTGCCGAGCTCTCCGAGGCTCAGTGCACACATGTATACACAAACCTTCAGGTGCTTAAATTACAGCAACACAGCGTGAAGCGCCGATAAACTAAGACGGCGGGCGCTGCTCCTGTCAACTGTAGAAATGAGGTCACTGTATTCTAATAGTGCAGCAGGCGGAAGATTCGGGTATTCAGAGCCGCCAGGCCATGCAGGACTGGGGAGGCACAGTGAGCCCACAGCTCCCCCGGCTCTGAGACCGCACAGACCCAGCCGGCACCGCGGTCAGCCGAGAAACACAGACCGGGCTTTGGTGGAGACTGATCCAAGTCTGACCATCCTAACATACACAGCTTATAAAGTGCATTCATATAATATCTCTCAAGCAAAATAACATGATCTATATTTAAATGATGTCCTATATACACAGACAAATAGTTTGTATATAAATAACTATATATATATATATATATATATATATATATATTTGGGCAGACAGGATGATTGAGTTGAGTCACACTGCCGGCAGGAGCAGCTCATGTGGATTAGGTCTCTTTAAATATAATATGAATACAGAATTAAATAAAGCATACACAATCATCGGCAGTTCTGCCACTGGGCTGATAGGGAAAGCTCAGGGAAAAAACACAGAGCAAAATCGAAAAAGAAACAACCAAAAAAAACAAAAACACGAAGAAGTAATAAGAAAGATAAATCATCTGGACTGAATTAACAGATTGGAAATTATGTAATTACCCACCTCTCAAGTTTAAAAGCCACATAAATATCTGGCTCCTGAATTAAACCACCATATGAGCACTGAGCTGCCCTGATGGCTGGCGATTAAACTGCACATCCATCGAGGACCAGCTCTTACACACGTGCCAGCGTTCTCATCTTAGGCCCGTGCTATTGCATAATTCCTGCAGCCCCCCAACCCTGCCCCCTGTCCTCACAGAGCAATGCTGAAAGTGTAGAGTTATTATTAATTTCAAGTTTCAGCCCTGCAGCTTGTATCACCTGCAACCTGGATCAACCCGCTGCCCCGTGGGCTCTCTGTGCCAGCCCTGGATCAAGCCACTGGTCACTGCTGACAGAAGT
This sequence comes from Amia ocellicauda, assembly GCF_036373705.1. NCBI lineage: Eukaryota > Metazoa > Chordata > Actinopteri > Amiiformes > Amiidae > Amia > Amia ocellicauda. Next base: position 30,711,535 of record NC_089852.1, read on the forward strand.
GAGGCCTGATGACACAGCCAGCGCTGCTGTGAATGACCCCTGTGTTTGGGGACAGTGGTGCCAGGGGATGACGATGCCACGTTCTCAGCCGATGGGGGGGCACAGGAAGAGACACAGCCCTGGCACTGTGGAGTCGCGACGCGAGATGTGTCTGCTGCACTCCCTTGCAAATCTTCTTTTCGTAATTTTAAAGCCCCTTGTTCTCTTTTTCTTCAAATGGCAGAAAAGAAAAAATGCTTTAGGCTTCTGTCTGTCAATGAAATGGAAACCCACGCCTTGAAGAACAAAACTGGTATAAAAAACAAACAAACTTGGCTTTTATGTTTTATAGGCACACAAATATCAGCATCTCAGAGAAAATACAGAGATGTGCTATAAGTCCTGCAGTGCTGATGTAGGCATTTCTCCCCTGTAAGAGGGATCAGAGACCTGCGGAGTCCCACTGAGACGCAAGAGAAGCAAACATCACATCAGCAGACAGCGATCCCTGTGCCACAGTCCTAGACCGATTTTGTTAGGCGTGTGTGACCCATTGCACCTCACTGCTAACACCATGCAGATGTAAATGAAGGCTTCTGGAAACCTGGGCACGAACAACACTGGCCGGTGGGCTAGTTTCACTGTTTTCTCTCCCTCCGATCACGCACACATAATTGCTCGGGCCAAGTTTCTTTCTTTCTTTTCTCTTCTGGTTTCCACGGCAACCGTCTCCGCAGCCCCGCAGCGCTGAACATCGCAGGTGTTACTGTGAGGGTCCTGCGGCCGAGCGAACACTTCCTGCGAGGAGCGAGCGAGCGAGTCCCTGGAGAGGATATTGTCACCGCCACCCCCTCTTTAAAACTACAGCGAGGCATTAGTGGGCTGGGGTTCTGTATGTGCCCAGAGGTGGGGTAGGGTGCCTACTTCTGCTACACTCATCGACTCACACACTTCTCATATGCCTGGGCACACACACCCTTGGCTGTCTCTCACGTGTGTGTGTGTGCAGGACTCTCTATGTGTGTGAGAGACTGTGTGTGTGTGTGTGTGTGTGTGTGTGTATGAGAGACTGTGTGTGTGTGTGTGTGTGTGTAAGCGTGTGTGTGTGTATGAGACACCTGTTGGGGTTTTCTTTAACTAAATGGATTCTAGCATGTTATGTCTCCTGATAAAGGGAAACCTGAAACAAGTGAGAAGAAATTTTAAAAAAGCCCTAAATGCTCCTGGAATAAAATCCAACACGCCGAGCTGCAGCACTGAGGAAGCCTGGGTAAGAGGAGAGCCAGGACCATGAGGCACAAACACGTCTTCTCACGGCTGCCCAATTCTCCGGCTCATGGCTGGGGCTGCACATCACACCTGGGAGGGCCGTGGGCTGGAGGGAGACCTCAGCGCCATTGTGTCACACGAGGGTCCCTGCAGAAACCACTGCTGCTGCCACCCAGCATCACCTACACACTATCCTCTCTTCTGGCCAGATGTTGCACGACTGCAGAAGAGCTGAATGATGAGGCCTGGGCCCGGGACAGACACGCTGGTGTGCAGCATGTAAAGGTTGATCTAGTCTACCAATAGATATTTCCTCTTGTTTCGATTCACAGCTGTGTTTTTTCTTTTCTCTACAGGATGTATTTTCAGTTTTGTATCTGAACCACCAAGACTGACATGTTGTGCATAATCCCTGAACACAAGGGCCAGACCAGCACTATTTGTAAAACCCGGCGTTATTGAAAGCGGTCCTCTGGTTCCTACGTGTATAAAAAAAAATAATAATCCTATATGAACAACAACACGTTCGTTTACATAAACTCAATATAATACCCGCAGGAGATTACCAGGGTTTTTGCTTTTTTTTAATTGCTTTTCAGTTTGACGTCATTGCTTATAGAAACAAATTTGGATTTTTCACAAACCCTGGTTAGGCAGCGTGATGTCACCGCCACCGAGGGAGAGGGGGGCGGTGGCAGCGTGGAAGCTACAGTGAAGAAAGCAGAGCTCCAGCAGAGACGTCAGCGGTTGTGTGTCGGCGGACTGCAGCCTCTCGGCCAGCCTGGCAGATACAGCCGCGGGTAAGCAGATGTTATCTTTGGAGGAGGTTTTCGTATGGGGGGAAAAAACCTCGTTGGGCAAAGGTCCCCTCGTCTGCCCAGACCGCCTGGGCCCGGATAGGAATGGATGCCTGTCTAATGGGAACCTGATGAGTGTGATCGATCCTCCAGTCTGGTGTGGATCCAGTTCAGTATGGATCGCTCATTTAATGGCCCCCTTTGATGTTGAGGAATCGCTGTGAGTGTCACTAAAACTGCTGCCTCATTCATTAAAAAACTTATTTCCTGCTCCCCCAGGCTAAACAAGTGTCTCAGTGTGCTTCTCAGTGTGTTGCGCACTGCACTGCTGTGGCACCATTACATTTGTATTTTTTTCATACTGATAAAACCCTGCGGTGCTGTGCCGAGCCCCTTGCTGCCTGCCACCTCTGTTACAGGCCTGTAGTGGCTGCGATGAGTTGTGCACAGTACTGACCAGAAAGGAGACTGACAGACTCACTGAGAGCTGGCTTCATGCTGGGTTGTGAGGATGCAAACACACACACGACAGATTCACAGGTAACAGAGAGCGTCGTTTAATGCTCTTGGTGACGACAGGAGAGTGTTTGAAGACTTAAGGGAAACCACATGGCAACCAGAGCACGCTAGATGTTGGTCCCACCAAGGACAGAGAGAATTTGAACTATAACACATTTGAATCAGCAACTGTCTGGTTTCACCTTTGGTTTGTCTTTTCTTTTCACCTGTGAAGCATACAATTAGACTTTCACAGATCTGTTTCTGCACAGCGTCAGTGTGTCAATGCAGTGTCTGTGCACAGACACTGTCAGTGTGTCAATGCAGTGTCATTGTGTGACATTTTCAGTGTGTTAATGGAGTGTCCATGCAGTGACACTGTCAGTGTGTTAATTCAGTGTCCATGCAGTGACATTGTCAGTGTGTTAATGTGAAGTACAGTGAGAGTGTCAGTATGTGAGTTCAGTGGCAGTGCAGAGACAGTGAGAGTGTGCGTATGTCAGTGTGGTGACAGTGTGCTGACCAGCTCACCAGGGCACAGAGCAGGTCCACAGCCTCCAAGATGAGCTCTTGGTGTCCGATCCTGGACACGCCCAGGTCCTCCAGCTCCTGGTGTGTGATGCGCAGCAGCTGGTCACCACTGATCTTCTCCCGCTCAAAGTTCTTGATGTACTGCTGCAGACAGTCATCCAGCCCTGCCAAAGACAAGCCAACACAGACGTGTCACTCAGGAGCTGAGGCGGGGCCACTCCACACCAGCCACGCCCCCTCAGCAGCAATGCACATGAGAAAAAGCCTGGCTGGATACTTAATTCTTTGAAAGACTATTACTACTATTATTATTACTGGTCGTGTTTCTGCAGATTTCCCCAGAGTGTGTTAGTAGGAGGCGCACCAGTTCCTAAAAAGTCCTCAGGCACGATAGCATGGTGCTGTCTTGAGATCCTAATTTAAGAGGACTTTTCTGCTTCTGAAGACATCATATAGCTGTTTAATTATAAATCATACCAGTGACCCTGGAAAGGACAACTTCAAACGCTGGCTAACAAACAATAATAATTAATGTTCTACAGATGAATCCACTGGCACAATAAGAAAACAATTCACAGTACATTCACCACAAATGTTCCACCGCTGTCCCCAGAGAGACAGCTTTGCTTTTAATTTAATGCAGCATTCCTCAGAGAGGTATCTGATGCAAACAGGTGCAAAAAATACAATAACGGTGTAAAGTGTTTCTCTCTTTTACTTTCTTTTTGTTCGGGTTCGCCTGATTGGGGGCCCTCTGTGCTAGACTGCTGAGAGGAGCATTGTGCGCCTCTACACAGAACACCTCTCCCTCTCCACAGAGTGTGATCCCAGCACTGCTCCACAGGATGCAAAGAAAGCCGGTTCCTAAGTGGCAGAGAATGCTTTGATGTCCTCGTGTTCGGAGGGGGGATAATTCCACACAGCTTGCGTTTACTCAGGTTTCACCGCTTACTGCTGTTACAATCCCGGAGAACGTCTGTCTCTCTCTCTGCCTGTTCTAAAAGACAGTGATAGACCAACAGAGGCAGACCTGATCTCACCCTGAGATTCGAATGCACTTTGGAGGAAAAACACAGAGGTGCCAGTGCCAGAGCCCATCCATGCAATCCATCGAAAGGACTGATGCACGCTAGTCACACAACGGGACAGCACACAGGCAGCCTATAATACTAATCTCAATTACATCAATTCCTCCTGTAGGGCTGGGAAGACTAAGTTACTCATTTGTGTTTAAAAAAAAACACAAAAAAACAAAGAACAAGTGTCACACAATATCCAGTAAAGGATCTAGGAGGCGCCATCTTTACTCATCTCAGTTGTACGCTCAGCTGGAAATAGTCCTGAAAGAAGAACTGATTGGATATCTTTGTGCTCCCGTTTCGTTTGTCTGGGCAGGAGCTGCTGCCATAAGGGATGGATGACATGTCGGAAAAAAACAGGGTGAACTTCCTACACAAGACAGCGAGGCGCACGACTGTGGTGCAGCCCCTGCCAGCCACCCTGTACCACTGAGGTTCAGGACAGTGGAAACCTAATTGGCCCCCGTCACGATATCCTCCGGGGGCCCCGCGCTGAGGTCAGATTACAGCAGTGGGCAAGGACAGGCGACCACGGAGGGGACGAGCCACCGACTCACAGAAAAGAAACAGGGACTGCCGAGTACATTTTGACACATAATCACCAAGGCGCAAAAATGAAACGTAATTTATTCTGTTTTGTTTTTCTTCCAGTGAGTCGCTGTGTCTGGGTTTAGGAGTAACAGACCTCACAGGGATAAGGTCCTGCTCTGTGCTCTACTGAAGCCTATCGGGACGAGCCTTCCAAAGCCAAGAGGACAGGAAGATGAATGTACTGTTCCAGCACCAACCTCTACAACCACCCTGCTGCCCCTCCGTACCGAGTCTCCATCTGCGAGTGTGCGCACGTTGCACTGAGCACACAGTCCCCCTCGAGGCGGCGCACAGCCTGCCACACTGGGCCGCCTGGCTGAGGTCTTATTTTAGTCCTTGCAGAACATTACATCATTTCCTGCAGAGAATCCTGATTCAAACTGGCAGTTTCACAGACAATTGAGATTTGCCAGCAACTGCTGTGTAAAAAAGCACCTTTCACACAGGTGGGGTTTTCCTGTGTTGTGGCTGATCCACCCTGAACTTATTCTGTTTTACTTCTCCAAACTAGACAATTGTGTTGCTGCTCATTGATGTCAATGTGGAATCACTGTTTAGGCAGATAAGTAGTTCTACTTGTTTAATACACTCCATCATCAATCAATCCCTATTCTTAGCGTGTATTTTTTTCTAGTTAAGCGGAGCAGCACTATAAAACCATGGTACTTTATTGCTGGTAGGTTAGGAGTGCAGTGGATGAAAAGGGGGATTTAAAATCATGTTAGTGCAGATCACAAACGCATTTACAGATGAAATGCATTAGAGTCCTTCAGAGCAGGTTCCTAACACTGCGCCCAGCATTGGAGGTTTCATGAACCCAACATTAACCCTCCCTGTGAATCTCTGTCAGGAGACCCCCTTACATTGTCAGATTTTCATGCTCCACTCCACTGGACATCCAGCTGAAGAGAAATCTGTCACCGCCGTGTGAAGTGTACGGCCCACTTTGGTTCACACAGCACTGAGCAGTGTGACCTGGGGTCACGGGCAGCTAGACTCACCCTCAGTGTGCTGGACCTCCTCCACCCATAGCAGCAGGGCCTGCCAAAAGGAGGGGCGGCAGAGAGGACAGGAGCCTGTGCTGATAAGGCTATAGTTGCCTCCCCCAGCAGAAATCACAGCCACAGAGCCGGGATCATCTCACACGCTAGATTAGCATGATCGAGGAAATAAATCCTGACCATTTCAGAGCCGCAGAAGTGCTGACTTTTGGTGACAGGCTGCCCCATGACCAAATACATTACTGAAGCTACAACTGCAAATCTACAGCACTTCGGTGCAGCCTTGGTAAGCTTTCAGCACTTCTTAGCGCCATACCACCCGAAGGTTGTTCATCAAAGCCCTTTGTCTGGGGGTGTCCTGTCCCACACTAGGACCTACCCCTCAGCTCTCTGCTCTCTCTCTCTATTGATGCTGCTGCTGCCAACATCGAGAAATATCTGTGTGGATTTACAGTAACTGGTGTCTATGTCCGATGCTGTATATTCATATCAAAATTTAAATCCTGCATATGGTGTCAGGGCAAACATAAACCTCCCCTAGCAGCACAGTTGGGATATGAAGGCCTCCCTCGGCAGTAGCTGACCCTGCCCATGGCAGCTGCCCCGCCCTTGGCAGGCCCGTTCTGGAATGTGTGTCATCGGGCCACAACCACTGGGAAGCATGCAAGTCGCCGTGACTCCTGTCTGAACTCCGCCAACTGCAAGGCAAACAGAGCGTCTGGAAGAGAGCAGAAACGCAATGCTCCTAGGAATGTCCCGAGTCTGAAACACCTGCCCTGGCTTCAAACCGATCTAGGGGTTTGCACAAGAGGAAACTGTTCTCCACAGCCTAGTTCAAGAGGATCATACTGAACAACAATCTGCAAACCGCATGTACACCGAGTCACCATGAGAATAGTAATGTAAGGAAAGAGCCCTCAGGGAAGGAAGGGTTTACAGTATAAAACGCTGTACTTCAATATATAAATAATATAGAGTACATATAAATTTACATTGCACTGAGGACTGTGGAATGACGTCAGCGTTGACATTTTTCTGCAATCCTCCATAAAACAGGTGCACTCACATAACTGTGTCGCCGGTCCTCGAGCTGGTCGCTACTCACAACCCCTTCCTCACACACAGCTGCGTGGAAAGGAAATCCGTATCTCCAGAGAGGTGTTTGGGAGCTAAGGCAGTCTAGGTGCGTGTTCTCCCAGGGCCATTACAGGCCGTGCTGTGTCTCCCGCCCTTGAGTGGGAGTGGGCAGCCCTGCTCTTCTGTTTATGTTTGCTTTTCAGTTCTTCAGCTGGTGAAGTGCTCAACACTCGACCTTGAGAACCAAAGAGAAAAGGTTTCGTCCTCTCATATTTTTATTTCCTTCCCCTGCTCTTCAGTCAGCCCATCCCTCTAACTGGCCCGGCATTTTCTTATCATTGCCTCAGAAAACACAGAGCTACAGAGAAGACCGGGGCACCTGCTGCAAACCCAAGAACCTGTTGAGGCACAATCTCACATATAATCAAGAACAAGATTTCCCACTGTGCAAAACGAAAACGATTATAAAACAACCGCAAACATCAGACTGCCCTCACTGCAATTGCCGACTGTAAAGCGAGAGAGAGAGAGAAAAGTTTGTTTATTTCCTCCCCGGAGACTAACAACACTCCTCGGATTATTGATAGAACATAAAATAGGTGACCGCAGAATGTGCCTTTATGATTATTGATGTTCTGAATAGCATTGTGCAGATGCTGAAAAGCAAACGTCAAGGCTACAGAAGCAGCGATGGCTCACAGCACAGGAGAGAGGGAAACTATACACCAGCTCTCCCCCGATAATCCCTGCTCTTTACAATGGGCAGGAGAGCTTTGTTCTCCTTTTTCTTTTCCTATCTACCTTTAATCACAGCACTTTCACCAAACCTACAGCCCAGTCCTCGCAACATCAAGGCTGCGAAGATTCCCTTGTGATGAATTAGCGTTGTTCACAGCTCACCATTTGGCCTCCCGCTCTGGAGCCCCCTCTCCTGGGGGTCAATGACAAGCAAGACCGTGCGCAAAGCAGCCGAGCCGCTCGCCAGCACTGCTCTGATCCTGCCAGAGCACCACCTGTGACCTGTATGTGCGTACACATACACACACACACGCGCACACTTCAACAGTTAGAAAGAGAGAGAGAGGGAAACACCCAGGTTCAGAAACCGAGTCAGATCTTGTTAGGCCATAAAACTGCACATGGAAAGTTTGAATAGACTGGATATTTATTTATATTTGGCCGGGAGTACACGCTATATTTCAGAAACAAATGGAATAGAAATAATAATATGGGTGGCATACTGATTCTGCACTCCCTTATTCTGCCTCTTTACCGTAGAAACATTTGAGGATTCAGTTTGTAGAGGCGGCACAGACTGCAGAGAAGCACACTCTCAAACAACGTAGAAAGAGCCACATTTCTATAGTTTGATTACAGTTTGAGCTTTTAACCCCACATGGAGAGAACATGCATTTTGCCATAAATATTTTAGTAGCGGTGAATATGTGCACATTCATTTTTAATGCGACGTTCCTCAGTACACGCGCTTGGCTGTCAGTATCTGTTGTTGCCAGCACTAGCTCACTTAGTTAAGCGACACAGGGCTACGAGCCCTCTGCAAAGATGGGACAAACTGAGGTCCTTGCACAAACTCCGGTGGATGCCGTATCCCAGACAGGAATAATTATAATTTACCGTAAGGTTTCCTGTTGTTTTGTGTCTAGTGTTTTTAAATGCACAGAATGTGTTTTGAGAGTACGACACACAAGCAAACCCCCACCGCCCTTGCCTTTCAATCACTCTGCAAGCTTTTACTCTCCTCTTAAAAGCCCTGCCCCCCCAGGCTCAGCCCCTCTCAGCAGAACAGTGGAATTAGTCAAACAGGGAGGCGAGCGTGAGAAAGGACCCGAGCCGCAGCCCGGCCTCACACCGCCAAGTTCACAGCCGTGGAAGACTGGAGGCTGCAGCAGACCGCGCTCATTGTTCCCAGCAGGCTGCAAGAGGTATGGTGACTGACCCGGAGCAGCTGTGCAAATACCATCAGTCAGTGTCTGGCAAGCCAGCACTCCGCACACAGGCGGGCTCCGGGCTGGGGCTGGCTCTGTGACAGCCCTGGCGCCCAGCAATTAGCCCGGGCACTTTATCACGAGCTTTGCAGCGCTGGGGAAACGGAAAACCCAGGAGTACGCCAGTCAGAGGAGAAGAAGAACAAGAAAATAAAAGAGCTAATTTTAGTGTGCAAGGCTTTAAATAGGCACAGAACAGGGAGAAGTGAGGGGTCGTGTTGTGCCGCTTGCGGTGCAGAGCTGGGCGAGGAGGATTTGGGTTAGTGAGGCTACAGCAACGCAAGGATGTGTTCCTGATCACACACAGTCGTGGATTCACACACAGCAATAACAGCACCGCTGCTGTATTCAGTGTTCATGCTGCCCAACTCAGATCAGTCTGGAAACAGGCACTGGTGTCTCAGGAGAGGATGGGGCATTGCAGTCACATGGCCATCGCAGTCACAACACAATGACGACACAGCACAGTTGTCCATTGTTGCCAAAATCTTCCAGGGGGCTGATTTGCGAGCTCCTCTGAGTCGTTTGAATATGTGTTTTTTAGTTTTGTTTCAGAGCGTTAGAGATTTATTTCTGTTGAGTATTGTTGTTGTTTTTTTCCTTTGTCGAAACACATGTGGCAGACTCTGGAGGAGGGAGGAACACGCTTCTGTGAACACAACCCTGTGATTTCAACCAGGGGTCTGTTCTGTTTTGTTTCCGGAGAGAGAGAAAAAACAAAAGAGAAAAACCAGCTTGCTGTTCTGTATGCAGTGGAGCTGGTCCACTCAGAATTACTTCAACAATCAGACTTGAGGCTTAGTTACGGATTGAACACGATTATGGAGCCACTACTGAGAGAGGCATTAATTGTGCATTATTTTTAATGAAGCTTTACTGCAAAGAGGGGAAGCAGTTGCCAGCCCGCGGTGTCAGCCCTCTCACTGGACACCCTTGCAGCTGAGAGAGGAGCTGGTTACACACGCTGTTCCCAGGCTTGACACAGGGTGTCCTTCCTCCACAGTCTGGGACACTCAACACGGCAGCAGTTCAGGGCAGGAGGACTCTTTACCTGCAGCCCAGTCTGCACAGCACAGCACAGCACAGCACAGCACAGCACAGCACAGTACGACACAGCACAGCACAGCACAGTACAGCACAGCACAGCACAGCACAGTACGACACAGCACAGTACGACACAGCACAGCACAGCACAGCACAGCACAGCACAGCACAGCACAGTACGACACAGCACAGCACAGCACAGTACAGCACAGCACAGCACAGCACAGTACGACACAGCACAGTACGACACAGCACAGCACAGCACAGTACAGCACAGCACAGCACAGCACAGCACAGTACGACACAGCACAGCACAGCACAGTACAGCACAGCACAGCACAGTACGACACAGCACAGCACAGTACGACACAGCACAGCACAGCACAGCACAGCACAGCACAGCACAGCACAGTACAGTACAGTACAGCACAGCACAGTACAGTACAGCACAGTACGACACAGCACAGCACAGCACAGCACAGCACAGTACGACACAGCACAGCACAGCACAGCACAGCACAGTACGACACAGCACAGCACAGCACAGTACGACACAGCACAGCACAGCACAGCACAGCACAGCACAGCACAGTACAGTAGAGCACAGTACGACACAGCACAGCACAGCACAGCACAGCACAGCACAGTACGACACAGCACAGCACAGCACAGCACAGCACAGCACAGCACAGCACAGTACGACACAGCACAGCACAGCACAGCACAGCACAGCACAGCACAGTACGACACAGCACAGCACAGCACAGTACGACACAGCACAGCACAGCACAGCACAGCACAGTACGACACAGCACAGCACAGCACAGCACAGCACAGCACAGCACAGCACAGTACGACACAGCACAGCACAGCACAGCACAGCACAGCACAGCACAGTACGACACAGCACAGCACAGCACAGTACGACACAGCACAGTACAGCACAGCACAGCACAGCACAGCACAGTACAGCACAGCACAGTACAGCACAGCACAGCACAGCACAGCACAGCACAGCACAGCACAGCACAGCACAGCACAGCACAGCACAGTACGACACAGCACAGCACAGCACAGTACGACACAGCACAGCACAGCACAGTACGACACAGCACAGCACAGCACAGCACAGCACAGCACAGTACAGCACAGCACAGTACAGCACAGCACAGCACAGCACAGCACAGCACAGTACAGCACAGCACAGTACAGCACAGCACAGCACAGCACAGCACAGCACAGCACAGTACAGCACAGCACAGTATGACACAGCATAATAAGAACTAAGAAACAGATGTATTGGCCTTTGTGAAAGAAGGGGACATTCACAGTTCACCCCACAGCTCTTTGTGACAGCGCCGGCCACCACAGAAGTCAGAACAGTTGCTGATACTGGACTCAATGAAAGAGGGTGAGGGGGTCTGGGTCTCACAGTTGCCACCAACCTTCTCTCATCTGCCAGGGGGGGAGGGGAGGAGCTATTTAAAATAGATATATATAAATAAATACAAATTAAAAATTCCTCACACCCATAAAAGGACAATAACACTGCTTGCCGATTCAACACCACATCACTTGTCACCATAGAAACTGTGAACAGCAGCCTGCCCGCTCCGATGCAGCAGAACGAACGCTTCGTCAGCAGAATGAGAACTACACTCTTCAGCGCGGGCCCAGGCTCCCACGCACTCTTCTCACAGCACCCCAGCATGGCTGGCAAACACGCGGGAGGAAGCCCAGCCCAGCCAGCAGCAGCAGCAACAGGGCACTGGCCATCCATAGACACACTCCGACCAGTACAGATACACTGAGAGATGCACAAGTGTGTTTGTTTGGGTGTGTGCGTGTGTGGGAGGGTGCATTACACATAAATGTGCACTACAATGAGTTATACTGGTGGAATTAGGCAAGAACAGATTTCATTTATTCATTTATCCATTTATATTATTATTATTATTATTATTATTATTATTATTATTATTATTATCTTTATTTTTAAACGTGAAAAGAATGAATGCTTCTCGATTCCAGTGCTAATCTACACAATGTGTAGAAATATTACATTTGCTTGTGTTTTTCCCTGCGCAGACTGTCCTGGGTGCCACAGTGCAGCAGAGCGTGGATCACATTGAAAAGAACCACAGCACCATTGTTGCCGCCCACCCTCACAACAGCACCGCCACCTGCCCCACCACCCACCCACGTCACAGCACTGCCACCTGCACCCCGCCCCTGCCACCCTGTCATGTTTTAGGCCAAGTGTTCGCATTTTTAAAAATCACCACAGAGAAACAGGGGAGCATGTTTTCATTAGGGAAATAAGCAAACAAATTGATAAATAATCGCAGTAATAACTGCATCTTAATTACTCAGGATGCGGTCATATTCTCCAAAGTGAATTATTTGGCAGCTTCCCCAGGGAGACAGAGCCGGTCTCTATTCAGAAGACAGCGGACTATGCTAATCTGCCTCATCCATCACTGTCCAGCCTCTGAAAGGCAAACTCCCAGGGTACAGAGATGGCACTGTGAAAGGGCAATTCTGAGTTGCTATTGTCTCATCCAACTTCCTCACTGACCCGCCCAGCACCCCAGGCAACACACACACACTCACACAATCATGCACCCACACTGCTTCACTCTCACACATGTATGTACACACACACAGATACATACACACAATCTCTCTCACTCTCATCCATGCACACACACACTCAATCTCACACACACTACACACTCTCTAACACAGGCACACTCTCTCACACACACACACACACACACACACTCTCTCTCTCACACTACACACTCTCTCTCTCTCTCTCTCTCTCTCTCTCTCTCTCACACACACACTCACTCTCCCACACATATAGTCACTCACACACAAACTCTCTCACACACACAGTGTCCTAGTAGCCAATTGCATGAAACTATAATTTGGTTTTCCTTTAGAAAAAGGAAAACACAGAGCAAACTGAACTCAAACTACTTTTCTGCAGCTGGCCACTGGTTCCTTGAAAGCACCTTTCCTTGTCACTTGCTGGTCAGTGATGAGGCAAACTGTGTAAAAACAAATATAAATGGCACCTTTTAACAATGCATGAATGCACTGCATTAAGAAAAAGGGTCAACAGGAAGAAAAACGAAGCCACCCCGTTCTCTGTGCCCGGTGAGTGATGGACGGACCGCCAGCATTAATGAAATTTGAAATTACAGCTTAAGCGCCTCAAAGGATGCAGGCATCAATGTTCGGTCTGGTCTGCTGCCCACGCAGCATAAATTACATGGGGAGGAAGCAAGTTAACAAACAAAAAAAAACACTTCCAGAAAACGAATTAATTGCTTTGCTTAGAAGGCAGCGTTATAACTTGTTCGCCCCCCCCACACAACACATTCACAGGGACAACTTTTCCTCATCCATCTGCCCAGAGCTGCTGGTGAATGCTGGGAGTGCAGAGCGAAACTCTCAGGCCTGGGTTAGCATTCCTGCCTTTGTGCAGCCCTGTTACGCTAAAACTACAAACTAAAGACAGAACGGCTAACGAATCAATCAAATCAACCAATCAATCAATCCAATACAATAGCCAGCGAGCTCCTGCATGAGCTTGTGCACCGCGATCCTCCGCTGACGCAGACCGTGCTCTGAATGGACACGCTGTGATTCGGGCAGCCTTAGCGGGACGGCCGTTTGATACACAGGCCTGCACAAAGGGTCGGCTGTCCTTGGACTCCATTCAGCCTCGACCAGAGCACAAGGAGAGCACAGGGATCTGCTCTGAGCCTCTTCACTCCTCAATAGAAGGAAATTTTAACATATACAAAAGCATGTGAGGTTACAGCATAGCGCGCCAATACATCTTTTTCTTTTTAATCAGATCTTTCTCTCCTGTTGGTCACTTCCTCCTTCCTGAGATATGGACGCACACAAAAGGCTGCTCATCTTGATATCGACTTGCTTTTGTCAAGTCATTAGAAATAAACAGAGAACGACAGAGACCGATTTAGCTCGGGTTTATGGCTCTTGTTGTCCACGCGCTTTGTTTTAATGCCAGTTTGCTTTGAGGTAAAGCGGTCCAGACAGGTCTGAATCAAATGATGGATTAAACTTCTTTGAGATATTCATCCTTCACTGCACTCTGTTTACTTCCCACAGCGCGGCGAGGAAAGTCTTCATCACGCCTAAACGCGCTTGTTTTATCTCAACCTCTGATCAAACCAACCCCCCCAAAACAACACTCACTCACACAATAGATTAATAGTGGGAAAGAAAAATCGGCTTTCAGGTTACTTCATCATCCTGGCAGCTAGTTTAGCCAGCAGGGCGGCAAAACATAGAATTACAGGCACATTTACTTCCAAGAGTCTTTAACCTTAAGGAAAAAGAAAAGCACATCGGTCACTGTCTGACATGACCGCTGCTCAATAAAGAGGCACGTTTGTTGTTTTGGGATGAAATCAGTGGGAATGGAACATGGAGGTGGGGGAGCAGGTTTAGTATAAATCAAGGCTGCTTTCGTCAATTATTATTTCTTTATTTAATAAAAAGTTTTGAAGTACTTAGAATGAATCCACAGTCCATCCATTCTGTCTGTGAGAAGAATCCCTCTGCGGATTAAATCCTTTTAGACCACGCGAAAACAAGGAATCAAATGAGGGAAAAAAGTGAATAAGCAAAATGCACGGATTGATTTTTCTTTTTTATGTTGTTATATGACAGCACTGCAGTAGACAAAAGGAGCAGAATAATAAAAAACGTACAAACAGCAGTTAATCTTTGAGTTTAGCTGTGGTGCAGTACAGCAGCTGATCTGTGGGCTGATCTCAACCACCAGCAGGCCAATGTATCATATTATACAAAGCTGCTAGAGAGATGGGGGGCAGTAATACGTAAGGAGCTCTTTCCTGATGCACAGGGAGCTCTCAGCCCCACTGTGCAGCCAGCAGACCACCGTGACCCGGCACTGCTCCTTTATAGTATCTCTGTCTGCCTGCTATTGCTGGGGTAATCAGTGCAGCTGCCGTAAAGAACCTGCTCCTTCAGGCACCGTTCAGGAAGGGGAAAATGTAGGAAAAGTGCACTACTGTGAACAGGTTGAGACCATGGCAATGTGAGATTGCTGCTGGAGTGCAGCTTCCTGCCCAGTACATATTTCTGAAAATGTTTTCGATTCTAATAAACAACAACAACAATAATCATAATTATCATAATAATAACTACAAAAACAACAATAATAATAAATAATAATAATCCAATGCCTGGTAAGTCAGAAAATCGATTTGATTGTTGTTTATTTGTGTATTTGTGTTTCACGGGCACTTGTACACAAGTCTTGTTCCTGTGCAATAAACATCTCATTAGTGCCACAGTGATGAAAGCTTCTCACTGGGGTGTGGGGGTGCTGTGGGTTTGATTTGATCGGGATTCCCTCACTCCGCGCTGCCACAACGCTAGAAGGGCGCAGCCAGGGGCTTTTGAATTTTTAAACAGCCATTACTTGGTTTCCCCTACTTCATTTATTTTAAATTGTAATGTTCTGTGCGTCCCTTTATTGCAATACAGGGCCCCGTTTTTTAATCATTGGGCTTTCGATCACAATTTCTTTCTATTTTTTGTGCCTGCTTCAGTGACTTCTTAATCGAGGTTTCTTACTGGTGCTTCACCAGTGTGCCCATGACTCGACAGTCACTCTGGCTGCCAGATGTGCAGAAAACACGTGTGTTTGGAAGGAAATATCAAGGAATAGATGCGTGAAAAGTGGCCTCTCTGCGTGTTTGTTGAAACGCAAGCGGTGCCACACCCAGCGATGCTCCTTTCACGAAGTTAAAATGACAGCTTGGATACGTCTCCTTAATCAAGATATACAGAAACGTAAACTTAATTGTGAAAACTTTTACAGACTATTGCAGTTACACGGGCATTTAGACTGAATCCAGAAACTTCAAAGGGCCCCAATTAAGGAATAAGGAAAACAAACAAGTGCCCAAAACACTACAAATGAGCTGCCCCCTCCCCTTCCCTCCCCACCACCTTTGAAGCCTAAAATCACGGTAATGAATTCTCTCCCATCCTGTAACGAAATCAGAAAATAATTTTCCTGTTATATTACTCCACATATTTCATTTAAATAGATCAATAAATAATACATGAACGGAGTGGAATCTACAGCGGTGTCTGCTAGGTCCGCAGCACCCAAGCCCTGCATGATGCACAGCATTCAGCGAATTGAAGAAGCCTGAACTGGGGGTTTGTCTGCAGAATTGAATCACCCCCCTCCCTTCCTCCCTAAATTCGTCCACCCCCCGTCTACCCCACAACAGAGGGTAGAAATAAATTGCTGCATTTACAGAAAAAAAGACCGGTTACAGATAACGCGAGGGGGGAAATCTGGGCTTTGTGAATAAGTCACTGGGCTTCAAGCTCACAGTTGTTCCCAATGGGATCTTGGTCTGACACCGTAGGCGAGTCTATTGCATTCTAATTGGGGACCAGAACTCGGAATTCCAGTGGTGTTCCACACAGAACACATATCTAGTTCATTATTCCAATGCAAAACTGAGAATGTGCTTCATCCTTTGCCCATGTAATTAATATGCTAATAAACCACTAATATAGATTAATTTATATATATACATATATGATGTGAGCCAAGAAAAGCCCTCAAATGAAGAAAGCCCAAGCCCCCGTCAACCACTGATGCATTACCAAAAAAAAAAAAAAAGGAAAGCAGAAGTAAAATAAAGAATAAACATCTCTTGGATAGTAGCTATGGGCAGCCCTTGAAATTTCAAATTAACGCTTCGAAAGTGAATTTGCTCTTGGGTTTCAGATCTGTGACTCAGCTATGACTCACTCTAAGCACTCCTACTTACCACAGAATGAAAATCACAGAAAGCCAACCAGACACCCACGCTGGACAGTCTCAGCGCGGTGTGACAGCAAAGCTGCAAGCCGACCAGAGGGGCAGGGGGGCAGGGGGCCGGGCAGCTGTGGGTGCTGTGCTGTGGACTGCAGGAGAAAGCAGCACAGTACGCTGCACACTGACCTGCAGGCCCCTGTTTACAGTACTGGTAAAATTTCCTCTCATGTAAACGCTCCACAGCCCCGCAGAGACACAGAGACACATACATGGGCACACACACACACGAGGGTACTGTATCTGTGTTAACAAACTGAACATTTGTATACGAAAGCATTGATGAATAATCCGGTGACGCAATTATTCTGATTCACACCAAAAAAAAATGAACGAAGACTTTAAGCAAATGACCACAAAATGTTTCTTCCCATGAAACTATATATATCCAAACTAACACTAGTGTATGTGTTATTTATTGTGTGTCTGTCTGGTCAGACACTGAGAACTAGAAAGCAGACTCTACTTTAAATTCCGCCTTATGTTTTATATATATACACAAGTTTTGTGTTTGATTTTGTGGAAACCGAATCCACGGCACCTTGATGTTCAGAAGCGAGAGCTCAGTTAGGATGCCATGGGCAGATGGCAGTGCTGCTTCCTTTCCCTGCACACGCATCGCGCCATGGATGTGCCGCCAGGCCGTGGCCCCCGGCCTTCAGGGATCATGACTGAGCACGGAGAAGCACGCATGGCGCATTATGATCTCTCATGTTCAAGTGCAACAGAGAAGCAGCTGGCTTATGAAACATCTGTTACTCGCCTCGATCTCGGGGAGAGACGCTGGCAGCAGACGGGCTCTCCTGAGAGATTAGATTGCTGGTGGGCCAGTACAGAACTGAGAGGCCTGGTCAGGAAACATGCGGGATCTTATCCTCTGTTTAAGCCCAGATTATTCAGCAGTATACATTTATATTGGAAAATAAACTGTAAATAATGTGCGTTTTACATACAGTCTATATGTCAAACATGTTTTGAAAAACACCTCACAACTAAAAAAGAAGCACTCATGTCAAGGCTAAAATAAATTCCAGCCATCTTAACTGGGGGAATGCAGAAAATGCACACACGAGGACATGACCAGGCAACTGAGAGACTGAGACACAGAGTCACCCCGGGACTGACCGGAGAAATCAATTATCAAAACCCTGTGAAGCTAACAGGATGTCCGCTTGCACCTACACGGTTAACAAGACTCCTTGGGGCGCAGTCCAAGGCACAATAAGCAGAAAACACACACCCCTATACTATTCATTCATTTATGTTAGGAAGTTGAAAAGCTTAGCCTAACACAACCAGTCAGCTTTGGAAGTGAAATACTTGAGGACACTTCACCGGGTCTGCCTCACCCTGCCAATTGTCACTCAAAATATGCCATTAATGTTTCATGAGTAAGAGATATACACAGACCAGGCTGTGCAGAAAGCCCTGGAGACCGGCATGAAATACTTTGAATACAGAAGAGCAAAACCACTTCATTGTTCTGGCATCAGCAGACTGGGCATTTACTCAGACAAACATCTAAGGGAGGGGCGGTCCTAATCTGAAACGAGCGCTGAAGTTAATGAATGGATTTAATATCAGATAACAGAGGGCAAAAATAGAAGCTCTTGTTTATAATGTTCAATCGCTGCAATAAATTGTTTGACTGAATTTAAAACAGAGATAACATGACATAACATTAAGAAAGCATTAACCCAACCAGATGAGTCACAGAGCCAGGATCTGTCCTTTAAAGATTTCCTGTCGGGACGCCAGAGCAAAAGAAAAAATAAGTAGTGGAGAATTATGGGAAACCCAATGAAAAGAGGGAAAAAATACATTTTAGTTTCAATTTTCTTATTAACAAAGGCAACACCGCAACCTCTCCATCTGAGCTGCAGATCTGACTGACAGCTCACAGACTGGGAGGCCCCCCGCTGTCCCCTGCGCCATCTCCTTGGGTTCACAATCTCAGTGAGCGCAGATTTATAACTGCAGAACCGCAGGCAGGGTGGAATCAGACACAAAAAGAAGATGCGGAGACTCGCTCTCACTCTCTCTCTTGTTTTTTGTGGCAGTCTGTTTTTCGCAGCAGCATAGTGGGTTTCCTTGTGTGCCTGTAACAGTGGTCCCTCTCAGTCACCCAGAACATTTAACTAAGTCTCCAGTGGGATTCCCAGAGACCCAGCATTCCAGTTCCACTTCCCTGCTCTCATCAGAGATCCCGACTGGGCTCCAGGTGCACCAGGTGGGGGGAAAAGGCATCTTCCTGACATCCCCACAAAACCAGTGAGAACACAGCAACCTAACCATCAGACCTCCAAGGCCTCAAAGGATGAGGGTAGGCTTTCTATCCGAGTCAATCACACCCAGAGCATGGAAAGCCAAGCACAGAGGTTCAGACCACCAATTTATTAACCTGTGTCGAACGTGGCCAGAAAACAGAGATTTAATCCCTGTGGTTTTGGAGAGAGAAACACTCAGAGCCAGGAAACCAGAGCCCCATTATGGTTGGCATATTAAATCGCCATGGGACCCCTTCACACACACACACACACACTTTCTATCTCTCTCTCACTCACACACACACACACACACACACACTCTGCTGCTCTCTGTGCATGGAGCGAGCGTGGCTGACACACTGCATTAGAGAGATGCTCGCCCGCGTGCCCCAGTAACCAGGCTGCAGCATTCTGCCTGGAGCTGCCCATGTGCAAGCAAAGCAGCTCACTCAGCCAGAGCCCTAGACTATGAATGGGGGCCTAAACGGGGTTCTACAGGTTTGGTGTTCAGTAAGACAGGACAGTAGGAACGCATCATCCCTTGGGCTAACAATAATAATGACAATTTCAATGTATTTGATAACCGTGCAATGGCTACCCAACAAATCCTCATTCCCTTCA
Source organism: Amia ocellicauda (assembly GCF_036373705.1). NCBI lineage: Eukaryota > Metazoa > Chordata > Actinopteri > Amiiformes > Amiidae > Amia > Amia ocellicauda. The sequence goes on from NC_089852.1 coordinate 30,731,205, forward strand.
CAGGCCGCACATTCCCACGGCCAACCACAGCCACAGCCACAGAGTGGATAAGCCTCGGGACAGTGAGGTGGGATAGCAGGCAGCTTGCAGTAAGAGCTGTAGGAGTCCGCGTTAAAACTCACACAATGCACTGAGCAGACCAAGCTACCAGTGGAGTGGGCACATTAAACAAATAATTAAATATACATTTAAATAAATACACAAGAGGGCCAGGGACAGTGCAATGGTTTCAAATGAGAACATGAAGCTCATACAGACTCTGAATGAGACCCAAGCAAACTAGAAACCCCCTTTGGTGCCTAGGTAAGGTCCCATTTCCTGACGGGAGCACACGCCCACGCTGACTTTGTCTTCAATTCCGTTTAAAATAAGTAGACAATGCAAAGCAAACAGAATGCGGTGTACACAAAGAAAACAAGAAACTACTGCATGGATCTCAAAGTTGCTGCTTTCTTAACTGTTAAAACTTGAGATCCATCAACAAAACCTATTTTCCCTGCATCCTCACAGGCAGGGAGTGGCAACAGTGAGAGGGGAGGGCAGGGTGAAGGCACAGAGGCAGAGCGCAGGCACGGCAGTATTTGTGGAAAGAAGATCTCCACCCTGTGATGTCACAGTAGATTCCCCTTCTCACAGACCTCCCTGCGGTTAGAGCACACTGGCGACAGAGACACACCCCGTCACATTCAGTGCAGCGTGTCTGTGTATTTATTTATTTAACCTCTTTCAACAGCTACTAACTTAGAAATATCAACTACTGGCAGAAACAAGTCTACTACTTTAGTTTTCTACGAATTGAACTGTTGCATTTTAATAATCCAGACCTAAAAGATTAATTGTAAAAAAGGAGAATATGTCCGTTTTAACTCAAATAGATCAAAACTGCAAAAAGTGGAAGATGCAGATTGCTTTATAATGATTTATAAAGTTTATTGACTCGTGATGTGGTGCAAGTCTATCAGCTTGATTGATCACTGTCTGTTGTTCTCATTCAGACATGCAGAGCTGTGTCTAGCATCCTTCCTCACCCACAGCTATGCAGCATTCCTCCGAGTCCGAGAGAACTCACGAACCCCACATGGCACAGCTGTACTTAACACAGAACCACAACCCACAACAAACTGTTCCTCCACGCACGCACCCACGCACACGCACGCACGCACACACACACACACACACACACACACACACACACACAGCACAGAGCAAGCTCACGCCCCAGACCTCACCACCTTGTACTCCAGGGAGAAACTCTGCAAATCCCACGGCTACAGTGAGGAACAAAGCACACATCCCAACATCGCCAAGAGCACTGTCTCCCCACCATAAGTGAAAGATTGAGACCTGGGGATATTCATAAAGGAAAGAACTTAAATCTACCAAGGGTTTTCCTTTCACAAGTTCTTTTAAAAAACCCTGAGCCCAAACAGCTTTTGATTAAAAGTAAAGCTGCTTGAGAGAGAGCGAGAGGGAGAGAGAGAGAGAGAGAGAGAGAGACATATAAAGCAAGTCAAATCAGTGATTTTTACATGCTACAGTATGTAGAAGGAAACTCTGCAATCCAAGTGAAGTGAAACAAGGTCACCTCATTATAACTAAGGACCATATCTTGAAACATCCTATGTTGATATGTGAGATAATAATGAAGCTTTAGAGCTCTTGTGAAATTTAAAATTTATCAGGGGAGGAAACCAATCTTCTAAGAACATCCAAATGCCCCCAGAATCACATTACATAATACTCAGCAAAACACAATAGCTGCAATTATGAGTTTATTTTGAAGAGTGCCGAGTCACAGCAAGCTCCATCTAAAAGGCGATTTCACGTGTATTTTTTAATTCTAAAATAATATTAAAAAAAAAAAAATGGAGTTGCGCCAATCTACTGTGCTCAACCAAAAATGATCAAATTCAGAGCACAATCAACCAGCCTTTCAATCCTAATTTACCAGTCTGCATATTTACGAGCGTACCTAATGAACACTGATGTTCTGCACGGTGGGAATGCAACATTTCTAATGCGGAAGTCAACAACAGCCACGACGACTGAAGCAGTGCAAATGGGAACGTCATCCCGACCCAAAGTCCCCCGTGTTTGGCATGGCAGGGTATTCCAGGACACGGAGAGAGCGACACTACTTCGGTTTCACCGCATATTTATTATTTATCTGGCTGATGGCTTTGTCCACGACCGCTTACATTCAGCAACAAATACATTAAAAGGTTGCGTTAGAGGAAACCGAATATGAAATAAGTTGCGCAGTCCAGCAAAAAACAGCAGCAATTACAGAATCCCCAGTGGATGAAGCTTGCTAGGGTTGCTACGCACGAGGCCTGACAGGATGCAGGGACGTTTGTAACATACAACGCAGTTTATCAAATATTAAACACATTCAAAAAGACTGAAGCAAAACGTAACGCATGTAGCTGGACTTGAGAGCAGCTAAACAGACATGGAAACCAGCATCCAACTGTTTACACCATCCAGGTAAATGGCTGCTTGGCGCAGGGCTTCTCATCCACGGCGTACGCGAGGGGGGGGGGGGTTGCTGCAGGCACTCAGTCGGCCTGTCAGTCATTTAGCAGGGAAAGCTGCCCCTTCCCGGGAGAGCCTCTGTCTGCTGGCAGGCGATCACGTGCCGCCTTGCTGAAAATCCACACGCCGAGATGTCAACGGCATGTCACCTTTTAATCAGAGGAACCGAGCAAACGAAAGCCTCGCCACGCTGCCGCTCTGCCTCCTGCTCCCTGAAGGCCAGGCTCCGACACCCGGCTGCGCCTCAGACGCGGCCACAGTGGTCTAACCGCACTTGACAGGGCGGGCTAACTAGGGCACTGATGCGCTGATTTCTAGCTCGACCCGGACCAGAGACACCCTGGCAACAATGGCAGTCCCAGAGGAGGACACCAAAAGAGCTCCACTGTATGGGCATCATCAGCAACAACACACCGACCTCCCCTCTCCACACCCCCACTGACACCGCCGCCCGGCTGCATGCACCAGCGAGACACACACACTCTGAGCATTTCTAATGGTGTGTGGTTGTCCCACTGGTTGACATCTCCTCCCTGCAGATGACGGCATGGCCAGACAGGTTCTGTAGTCTGGTCTGTCAGCAGCTTCTGGAATTAAACAACACCTATAAGGGTGTGTGAATAAATGATCAAAGGCACTGGGGCAGCGGTCAAGAAGAAAAATTATAATAATACAAAAACAGTTGTTCGCAGAGTACTTCATGGCCTTGTCCTTCACGTGCTTCCTGCAGTGTTGCACTGCATGACAAGCCTTGTGGCAGCGTGCTCTACCATACTGCAGGGTAAAGTGTGACTCTTCGATGGCCATCCAGTTAGTGAGACAGCTGTCCATTGGCTCGCTCGTAGAGTTAGCGCCTCACAGGGCTGAGAGTCCGTCAGTCGAGAAGTGCAGCAACATGCTGTCAGAGGCCGTGGGCAGCGTCTCGCCCGTCACATGCCCAAGCTGCCAGAACGCCTGGCCTAGGACTACCCTGCTCAGATCTGTGTGGGAAAATGCCCAATTATAGCAACAGCTGTGCTGCCGAAGTCTCTGTCCCCAACTGCACAGACATCTGGAGCTCAGACTCAGGATAGTCATTGACTTGCTGTTGGGTTTTCTGTGGCAGTTTTTTGTATCTTCCTTCACACTGGCACACATCTGACCCTGGGGGGGGGGGAGGGGGAGGCAGGGAAGGGAGGGGTCAACAAGCTCTTTAACTCGTTCTCCTCACACTGTCTCTCTCTGCTTTGTGGGAAAGAAAGGTCAGGTGCACAAGCCACCGGAAACCTTCTGCCCACAAAGCAAGCCCCACTATACGATACCAAAGCGCAGTGACACACACTTGAGCTACTCAACTGGCAGCACTACAGAGTGACCCCATGTGTTCATAATACGGCTGTGTAATTAAAAGTTTATCCCTTTTGCAGAAGATCATCCTTTAGCATAACAAAGATGGGAGGAAGTGAAATATAGCCACCGCAGCTTCTCACGCTGGCAGCTGCAGACCACCGTTCTGCGGTGACTCAGGATTAAGTTGCAACCGAACAAACGTGAGGGTCGCGAGGGGTCACGGCCAGATTGGCAACTTCAAAACATTAGCTCAAAAGGTCATGACCCTTATCCCTCTTAACAGGGAGCTTGATGGCCTTGTTCACAGCCCTGCTCTCCTGAACAGGTCAGGGTAAACACAGCACACTCGCAGGGAGCAGGGAGCAGAGAGAGAGAGACAGGGAGAGACACACAGAGAGAGAGAGAGAGAGAGAGAGAGAGAGAGAGAGAGAGAGAGAGAGAGAGGGGAGAGATAAATATCCAGGTTCCACTGAATGTACTGAGCTCTGAATAACTGCCACACATTGTGAAAAAAGAAAATATGACATGGAGAGAATTCCATTTCAATGCGCCATATATTAAATTTCTGTTATGTTTTGTTTCTCTGTTGTTATTTTTTAATAGTGAATAAAACATGAGTGTGAATTTTCATTACAGTACTTAATTGAAAAAGCTACGTTATGCTCCTTGCATCCCCCACTGTAGTAAAGCACTATGAGACAAGTGCACTGCTCAGAACGGACACACTTTAGTGTGCACGACTTGACCTGCTTTTTGAGTCAGGGGGCCACGCTTGCCTCTCAGTTGCATCAGTGACAAGTGCAGCGTTCATTAGTCCCCACGAGCATCAAGAGCTTCAGAAACCGCCATTTCAGCGAAACCCCCATGAATTTTAATCACCGTTCCAAACGAGCGAGACTTGAGCGCGGCAAGACGGAGCCGAGAACACACTTCCAGTTCCATTAAGGCTCGGCTCTTGAACAAAGGCATGCTTTTAAGAGTTGTTAAATTCAATACCGCCGAGTGCCAACAGCTGCAGAGACGCTGCTCAGTCTCACAGGAAAACACGTTTTCCATCCACTTCACAGGCAGCGGACAGGTATTCTCTCCAGGGGGCCCCAAGATAATCTACTCCGCACGTTCTGCGTGTCGCCGGGGGAACAGGCACCCTTCTGAGGGAAATTCCATTATTCATACATGTGTCAGGACAGCCACACTGCCCACTTTATGTCGGCTTAACAGGCTAGCATAAGGCCTGTACCAATGGCCTGGCTTTTCATCCGAGCTACACTCAATGATGTCCACATCCCTTGCGGAACCAGAACACACACTCACACACAAACACACATGCACAAAACATACACGAAGACGCACCCACACACATACACACGCACGCATGCACGCACCTTTTATTAGCCATTCCAAGACAGACTCATATGGTACTTTATGAACTGTATCACCCCAAGCCCTTGAGAACAGACAAACACAACTCCTGCAAAGCTAAAATCCCTAATAACAGTTATCCCTAATGGAAAATTAACTGTGCTATCACCTTGCTTTCCCAAAAGTAATGTTCCAAATAAAAATAGGAAAAGGAAACATGAGAGAGTTTGACAAACCTACATTAGAATACTATACAATAAAAAGGGCATGTTCTGAGGACTGTAGATGTTAACAGAAAGCTTTCCAGCACTGTACTTACAGTGGATTCAACTCTTTCCACTAGCCTCTTCCAGCCCACAGCACATGAATGCTTTATCAGTGTAACAGTCCAGCAGGAAGAGGGAAGCTTGGTGGAATGGGATGCTAGTACTATCAAAGGACTGCCAGCCCATTACTGCCTGCCTCCTCAATCACATCTCCAATTAGTGAGTCAACAGATCTGCAAAAACAACTCCACTGCAGATTGAACCAGGAGTAAAATCTTAAAGGTTAATATGATACTGCTTAAACAATGCAATCAGTTGTTTTTAGTTATTTTAATTATTAGTAGTCGTAGTAGTTTTTTTGTGCTTTTCAGCTCCATTGATGTTTTTTTGTGCTTTTCAGCACCATGGATTCAAAGCGCGTGAAACCTATCAAAATACATGAAAGAAACAATCCAATTCTGATGAGAAATTCAGCCAACATGCAAAACGAAAATCATTCCAGAATCGAGGATGAATTTCTAGCATGAGTTACCGACAGATTTCTTTATTTGTTTCTGTTTATGAAAAAATATTGCAAGTGAAGCATAAATTACACACACTGAGTCAACAATATCACAAAGCAGCAGATGAATTAGTACCACACTGTACACTGGCATTACCTTCCCTGATATGGGACCTCGAAGTTGACAAAACCCTGGGTTGACTGAGGCGACCAAACATAAATCTCCATCTGCCAGGTGGGTTTATTTCTGCCTTTAAGGAAGACGGATGAGTGTCCAAATGAGAAGCTAATGCCAATAAAATAATATTTGGCCTTGCATCCACAGAGGGGAGACACTGAACATGGCATCTTTAATACCAGTGAAAACAAACTGCAGGATGATAGGAGCAATAACAGGCATTGTTTGAATACTATGACATTTAAAAAGAAAAGACAGCGATGTTGAAGAGAGTTTTGTCTTATTAAAACAGGCTCCCCCAAATACAGGGGGCATGTTCATTTTTCCTCTCAACTGTCCAGTGACCCTAAACATCAGCCTGCTGCCCGAGCGTATGCCTCAGGCCCTTCTTCACGCACAAGACCGGGGGTCCACACCTCAAAGTGGCGGGATGTCACACACACACTAGATCTCTCTGTCAAGGCTGGTCATTTTAATAAGACAGCCCTGAGTGCCAGTAATAGGGCCCAGCTCTGTGACAGACTGCGTCACCAGGCGACTGGTGTGAAAAGTCATGTGGGATGTGCAGTCCTGTCCTCTTTTATCACTCTGCTTCATAAGCCATTTCCTGGCTCAACATTCAGACATGTTCAAGAAGTGGGCGCTAAGGAAACAGAACACTGTGTTTTTTATTTGATTTTATCCCCCACAAGTTCTTATTCATCGCAGAAGCAGAGCTCCGACACTCTCTCTGTCTTGTCATCTGGAGAATTTAATTGAACAAGATCCGTTTTTTTTTTTCTCCTACAGAAAGTTTAACGTTCTTAAATTGCAAACATTGTCTTTACGTTCCTGACAGATTGCACAGCAAATATTTCGGCTGCGGTTCTGTGTAACAGTCTTGACAGTCATTAACAGTAAGAACTGGAAGCTACACCTAGAGCTGAGCCGTGGGCAGGACTGTCATTTCCCCCCCCACCCTCCTCTGGAGCACAGAGCGGGAGTGCAGACAGACTCAGAATAGAACTCCCTGTTACATAAATCCTCCCAGAAGACTGTGCATGGAGACTCATTAAACGCTGTGCTGTGGGATTCGGATCTCTGCAGGTCTCCACCAGGCAAGGGCTGCCATTAGGCCATGTCTGCGACTGGTGCTGTTATCTGCTCGCACTGTGCTGTACGTGACATTGTTTCATAAAGCCCAACAACTCTTAATCTGACCTCTTGGCTTCCCACTCAATGGCAACTCAAATGCTCAGTGTATATCCATTTTCATCGGCCACTGAGTCAAAAACTTACCATCTGCATCTCTGTGGGGTTTTTTGTGTGTTTTTGCAACCTTTGCCACTGCCAGGACAGACTTCCTTCTGCGTTCGGACACCAGCGAGTTGTTTGTCTGTCCTTACGCACACTGAGCACTTTCGCTGCACGCCAGTGCCAGCTAAGGATTCAACACGGTGAAAAATAAATCAAATCAGACAAATGAACAGAATCACCTCGGATTTTGAAAGAATCTCCTACATCACTCGCACTGCATCACTCCCTGCCTCCCCCCGTGCACCTGCACTGCAGAGACTCCTCTGTGCTGGGAGTCCACCGTGTCCCATGTTTCACAGTGCACTGCTCTTGCTATACTCTGGGCAGGCCCATCCCAGCTGACAGTCACAGACTCAGAAAGAACAAACACCAGCAGCAACAAAGGCAAGAAAGGGCCACACACATGATGTGACCCCACTACTGACAGACAGACTGTGAAAGAACTACAGCTCCCGCCATGTAAACCCTTGCCCAAGGTACAACAAAGGCTTTGGGGGCTCGTCTAGGGTTTCCCAAGAATCCTTTGTGCCCGCACCCATTCCAACACATGCTTCCCACGCAGACCCATCAAACCGGTGATTCGAGGAGTGGGGTGATTTTGTGTCAGTGTGTGTGTGTGTGTACTTTTCACAGAAGGTCAAAAGTATAACCTGGTCCACCACAGCTGTAATCTCATTACCTCCGGAGGTGGACACAACCACATCGCACTGTCTCCCTGCAGCCTCAGCCAGGATCTTTCAGAGAGTAGGCTTGAGTGTCACATGTGTGGGAATTCCCACGCCCCCTCCCACTCCCACAGCAGAGCGGGGTCTGTTTACCAAACCTACTTACATTGTGGGCACCCACTCGTACAGATCTCTTCCAGGTAAACCACTGCGCTCTCTCTCTCTCTCTCTCTCTCTCTCTCTCTCTCCAAAGAGCTGTACTGGGGATGAGTACACACACAGGCAAGGACATTATACTGAAGTAGCTCTAATAGCTAATCACACATCTGACAATTGTAAACGGGGGTGGGGGGGGGCTGGAGTTGTCTTCTATCAGCCACACAGTCTCTCTCTGACGCCAGCATTATATCATTGGGCAAGTTTTTTAAAGGCAATGAATGATCATGATGTGATGGTGCAATGTTTATATGGGTTTTATTTGTTTATCATTTGAACAAGATGAAAATAGAGAGAATTTAATTCAAAACTAGTACAACCTCCTAAGTTAACAGGCTCAGAAAGTCAGCCATTTTGCTATTAAACAGAGCTGAAACAACAGACTAATTATCTGTAAACTTCTGTAATTATAACTGCTCTAGTATCTAGTACAACTAGTACCTTTTTTATGAAAGAGGTGCGTATTTTTGTATTTTATTTGTAACAAATATCTGAACACCGTCCACTGTCACTGTGAGATCCAGCCTGCCTCTGCTCTGGGGAATATAGCGCCTCTCACGCCTCCCCAGGGGCGCCAGTGGTCCGAGCGCGTCTGCACCTCCCGCCGCGCAGCCCCCGCTGTCACGAGTCCTGTCCTGCAAACTATGCTTTAGTTTATCACTTTGTATAGTGTAACTTTGTACTTCATTCATGTGTGTGTTCGTATCTCCCTTAAAGCACGCACAATCCGCCCTTCCTGCATCCGCACAACAACACCCCGCTCTCCTGCTTCCTTGGGGGTCACAGCACCGCGATTACGCACGACGAGCCACCGAGCTCTCCATCACCTGCGCAAGGGCACTGGACCTGTACCGGCCGGCTGACCGGATCTGCTCTCGGCTGCTCGCTCGACTAATGCCACTCGACGTCCACTGGCGGCTGTGCTTTACTCTGTAGAGCCTCCAGCAGCTTCCCTGCACACCTGTAGGCGATAAGGTGCCAGTGGGCACTTTGCCAGTCTTAATGTATGATCAACGGACGATTGATTAAGCAAATATAAGAGATGCAATTATGATAGAGTTAGTCAATTAGACAATCGATAGCATTTAACTAAGAAAAGAGAGGGAGGGAAAGAAAATGATTTAGATGTGTACGAATATAACAGATAGAGGCAGCATGCGTGGGCAACCCACTATTACAATTACAACGCAAAGGCTACATGAAATGATACGTAGACAACGCATCTTGGTGATGTGTAACATTAATTTATTTATTTATTGCGCATTTATAAACACCTGTTCCTAGATTAAGCAGGTGACACAGGCAGTGATGAAAAACCTAGGCTACTCGCCCATAAAAGCAATACCTGCTTTTTCTGAGACACAATTCATACCCAATATTATTATTAATAATAATTATTATAATAACTCATGATTCATATGAATAGCGTTAAAGCACATAGAACAACACAATACATTTCCCCATCAATATACACCACTGATACTCAGCAAACCGATTGTATAGAGATACCTTCACTTGAACACCCACATACTGCAAATCTCAGCGCAACACTGCTGTGCCATATGTGCGTGCATGTGTAATTAGTATTCATATTAATAGTAGCACTTATTCTGGTGAGAGATCATAAAGAAAAACGTTACCTTTCATCCAATCGACTACTTGACTCGGGGTCCATTTGCTAACAGGTTCCATAATCAGTGCCATTGGGAAAGTTTGGGCAGTTTTCGCCGGACAAAAGGGGCAAGAAAAACGTCTAAAAACCCCCAACCCCACTGTTCCGATGTGTAGCTTCAAGTCGCCACTTTAAGCTGCTGTTGCCGCTGGTTTTGCTGGTCTGTTGTAAAGTGTAGTTTTGCTGTGGTGTGCGCAGCGCAGGCTTTACTCCTCCTCTCCACCGGGTTTCTGTGCAGAAGCGCTGCGGTCAGTTGCGCGCATCTCGCCGCGGCGCACAGCCCGTCTCCAGCGGCACTCAGCCCGGGCAGCTCTCTTATTATTCCAGGCAGTCCTCCCCCTGTCTGCCTCCCTCTGTGTGTCTTTTTCTCTCTCTCTCGGCCCCTCTACCCCTCCTCCCGTATGTGATCAGCCTGGTTTTAGGGATGTCTCAGAAGCACAGAGGAATGAATGCCATATGTTGATTCTTGGAGGAGCGCATCGCTGTTACTGCCGCTGAATGCACTGACGTTGATGCACGCCGCTCACCGCTCGCTATCCGCTGACATGCCTGCTTGCCTGCCTCCCTCTCTCTCTCCTGTTACACACTGCTTGCGTTTCCTCAGCTCATCCCCTCTCCCTCTCTCTCTCTCTCTCCCTCCCTCTTCTCCGTCAGTAGAACGCACCCTAGTGGAGATGGGGAGCGTAGCAGCAGATCACATTTCGTGCATCTTCGGAGTACAGTACCCACTATTGCAATGCATCTTCCGTCCATCTGCGTGGGGGGGTTAAATCAAAACAACGCAGACTGAATTCAGTTAACCAGCACCGTTAATGCCCAAATTGTTCTCATTTCCATTTCTCTTGAGTATGAGTTTCCCCCCTTACGACTTTGTAATGATGCGTTTACTATTTGACATGAACCTACTGTCTGTTGGGAATATCCGAATTCAGAATTCTGTGCGTGTCCTTAGTTTTAAGTTACAATACAAGAATGGTCCCTTTTGAATTAAAGCCCGATTTAATCTTTCCATTTTGTCAAGCAAACACTGTGCGCATGCAAAGAACTGCGAATTGTTTTCTCAGGATTATGTTTTTTATTATTATGAATGTTATTATTGGTAATTGTAATCATGGTGTAATCATGCAGATAATGAATGAAGACAGACAAGTCCTATGGCTATGAGAAAAGCATGGGCTGTCACTATGGCAGGGAATCGGGTCCGAATCCTTATAATAAGAACCAGGATCAAACCATCTGAGCTGTCCAGCCTCCATATATCCACATGCTTTTTATTTTGAATTGGCACATACATTCCCATACAGGCACACAGACACAAACACACAGTGACACACAGTGAAACGCAGATATGACATCTTTGGAATTGAGGATACTACCCAAAGGGGGAAGGGCCTCTGTCGTTACCACGGGATCTGTGAATGGAAGTTATCTACCTGAGCTGCCTATAGACCACTGTACTCCGTCACTCAAGCAGTCCCCACCTCTCCGGCCCGCGATGCTGCCATGGTCGGCCTGAACGACAGGATGGACCAGGTGATCAAGCTCCTTCACCTCCAGGCAGTGGCCCGAGCTACACCATTCCCCCTCCCTCCGCCTGCACCAGCCACAGTGGAGCTTGAGCTGCCACGAGTGCCAGTCCCGCTCATATCCATCGAAGCGTCGACGCACCACCCTTCAGGGCTCCAGCTCAGAGGCGCTACAGGCAATCGAGAGAGCGGAGTAGGAAAGGCCTGCCTCAGCCATGTCTGCCACAGTGGGAGATGACCTTCCTCCTCCTCCTCCTCCCAATGCACCAGGGAATTCCTGGTCCTTGTTCAGTGCGCTGAGGACCCAAGGCCCCACAGCAGCCTCCATGGGCCTTCCTCCTGCTGCCCGACTTCTTGGTCGAGGTTCAGGCATCCTGGGGTCACCTGGCATCCTCCCCTGCCCCCCTAAACCCCTGTGCGGCAGTGAGGCTTTCTGCCGCATACAGGGAACGCAGGAGGCAGGTCTGGTGGCCGTTCCTCTGTTGGACTCCATCATTACAGCCATGGTCTCATCTCCGCAGAGCCCCAAGACCACTCCTGCCCTAACAGATTAACCCTGGTATCTGAGAAAGAGGATACTACCCAGAGAGGGAGGGACTTATGTCGTTACCATGGGATCTGTGAACTGAAGTTATCTAACAAAGCTGCCTATAGGCCACTGTACTCTGTCATTCAAGCAGCCCTCCCCTGCTGGGTATATACAGTGACAATTACAGTGACTCAGTCTCTTTTTTGTCAGAACCCAAAAGGCTCATGCGTGACCTTGCAGTGTTTGGGTGGTATCCTCTATTCGCAACCTAACGTTCTTCAATAAAGCCAATAGCACAAAGAAGACCTTTATCATTGTGCCGAGGCCGGACATTGCAGAGCAGAGAAAGACCGTGGGCGTCTCTGTATGGGCTAGCCTTGGCAGACGTGAATCACTGAATGTGACTCCTGCCTGGGAGACAACAGACCTCATACAGAGTCAGCCTTGAGCTGCAGCACGCCGGCAGAGATGGATGCTTTTGTGCTCCACAAGGTTAGGTGTCGGCGTTCGAGCACAGATTACAGGAGTGGAGAGACACAGAGCGGCGGGCGTGTCGTAATTGATATTTAAAGTGACACGCACACGCACAAGGACACACACGCACGTCTGTCAAGTCATTTCTCTAAAGCAGGCCGGAGCAGCCAGGGGCCAGGCTGCCTGCCGATATCCCTGTGCAAACACCTGTCCCACCTAACAAGGAACTGGAGACAGAGACACATCTAGAGCACCAGTGGAATATGATTCACTATGAGGGCTGCGGGACTCTTTGCCTTCCACAATAGTACAGCTGCTGTGTGTTAAGAATTGTGACCAATATGATCCCAGCATCACAGGATGAGATGCAGTTAACTGTTACAGGTAAGTTCCTCATCGCATCCTTCCAGTACATTTCCACATTAATGATCTGGACTCTGGGATAGTTAGCAAACTTGTCAAATATGCAGATGATACTAAAATAGGTGGCTCAGCAGATACAATCTCGGCAGCACAGGCTATTCAAAGGGACTTAGATAATATTCAGTCGTGGGCCGACACCTGGCAGATGAAATTCAATGTAATACATGCAGGTAACAAAAATGTCCACTATAATTACATTATGGGGGGAATAGAACTAGAGGAAGTAACGCATGAGAAAGACCTAGGAGTCTACGTGGACTCCTCACTTTCTCCATCCAAACAATGTGGGGAAGCAATAAAAAAGGCAAACACAATGTTAGGGTATATTGTCAAAAGTGTAGAATTGAGCACAAGGGCAGTGATGTTCAGACTGTACAATGCACTAGTTAGAGCTCATCTGGATACTGTGGACAGTTCTGGGCTCCACACTTCAAGAAAGATATCGCTGCTCTAGAGGCAGTTCAGAGGAGAGCAACCAGACTTATTCCAGGTCTGAAGGGAAAGTCCTACTGAGAGACTGAGGGAACTGAACCTTTTCACCCTGGAACAGAGGAGACTACGTGGGGACTTGATCCAAGTCTTTAAAATCATGAAAGGCATCGACCACATCAAACCAGAGGAGCTTTTCCAGATCAGCAGGGACACACAGACCCAGGGACACTAATGGAAATTGGGCTTCAAAACAGAAAACAGGAGACACTTCTTCACACAGAGAGGCGTCACAATCTGAACAAACTCCCCAATGATGTGGTAGATGCTGAAAATTTGGGAAAATTTAAAAATAGACTGGATAGCATCCTTGGATCACTTAGTTATTAATGGACACCAAACGAGCACCATGGGTCGAATGGCCTCCTCTCGTTCTTTATTTTTATGTTCACATCTTCACAAAGGTGACCCTTGTACCCTACAAAAAAAACATTAAGGGGCCTAAAGTGTGCCAAGAAAACATCCCCCACACCATTACACCACCACCACCAGCCTGCACAGTGGTAACAAGGCATGATGGATCCATGTTCTCATTCTGTTTACGCCAAATTCTGACTCTACCATCTGAATGTCTCAACAGAAATCGAGACTCATCAGACCAGGCAACATTTTTCCAGTCTTCAACTGTCCAATTTTGGTGAGCTTGTGCAAATTGTAGCCTCTTTGTAGTGGAGATGAGTGGTACCCGGTGGGGTCTTCTGCTGTTGTAGCCCATCCGCCTCAAGGTTGTACGTGTTGTGGCTTCACAAATGCTTTGCTGCATACCTCGGTTGTAACGAGTGGTTATTTCAGTCAAAGTTGCTCTTCTATCAGCTTGAATCAGTCGGCCCATTCTCCTCTGACCTCTAGCATCAACAAGGCATTTTCGCCCACAGGACTGCCGCATACTGGATGTTTTTCCCTTTTCACACCATTCTTTGTAAACCCTAGAAATGGTTGTGCGTGAAATTCCCAGTAACTGAGCAGATTGTGAAATACTCAGACCGGCCCGTCTGGCACCAACAACCATGCCACGCTCAAAATTGCTTAAATCACCTTTCTTTCCCATTCAGACATTCAGTTTGGAGTTCAGGAGATTGTCTTGACCAGGACCACACCCCTAAATGCATTGAAGCAACTGCCATGTGATTGGTTGGTTAGATAATTGCATTAATGAGAAATTGAACAGGTGTTCCTAATAATCCTTTAGGTGAGTGTATATATATATATATATATATATATATAAATAATGCTGGCGTAATTGTACTCTCACAAAAGTTGACAATTCCTGAAAAACTGCAGAAACACACTGATTTTCACTTCATAAACAAAAAGGTGTGAATCACTGCTTGTTAGGTTGCTGTGTACGGGACCAGATGTCACACCAGCTGGATGTTTTACCATTTGAAGGGAGCGAGTGTGCAAGACACTCACACCAGGGCTGGAAGTTAACGCTGCAGCAGCAAAGTGTACAGAAACATGCGATAATACGTGCAAATGTACTTCTGTGAGTGGCTGACAGAAAAAACAAACAATCCTGCATGAATTATCAAGTCTATCTAATGAGGTACTTTGGAGTGACGCCTTCAACAGATTTAGTAGGTAGTAAAATTATATTTGCACTGGAGAACTGGGGAATGAGTGAAAGTCATTTTTTATCCTTTCCTGCCTCTGGTTGTGAATGAGCATTTTTCACTTTTTTTTCTAAACCATTTCATATACTGTATCGGGAATGCCATCAGCAGCAGACACTTTAATATCATCCCAGCCTCTATCCACATGAAAGATCAGTCCCAGTGCTCCAGCACCAGAGCTGGTCTTTAATTAAATTAAGATCTAGCAGCTGATAAGAGGGAATCGAACCACCAGGGTCTTGTGGTGGGATGCTAATGCAGAACAATGTGGACACCTTCACATGTAGGTTGACACTCTCGCTTGGTGATCTTTAGCAGCACTGACCTTTCTTTTGGATTGAAAGGACAAGGGGACACACCTGCTTGGGAGTATTGGCCTGGCAGAGGTTTTGCATTCTGCTGCTTTGTGAAAGACTAGGCAACAGGTCCAGGCTTAAAGCTGCTATAGGATTCTCAAAGCAGCGTTCAGAAATTATGCTCTTTCCTGGTCTTGCGTGGGTCTTACAAGTTGTCCATTTGCTGAAGACTTGGAAACCATGTTCATTTAGAGCAATGAGGTTGACGATTCATTGACTGGGTTGATAAGAGCTCAGATGGGAGCCCCACCCAGTCTGTATTTTAGTTGCATGACTTTTCATACTGTCTTGCCATGCAGATGGAATATGCAGAGATCTTAAAATGCATGAAAACAAAAAAAGATAAAAGCAAGGTGAGGAATATAAGGTGGATAAGATAAATCCTGACTGCGTTTATCAGTGATAAACAGCCACTTGACTACAGACTAGTTTGCCTGTGGAGCAAAACGAATCAATGCAAGGCAAACACAGTGAAGTGCAATGCAATGTGGTGCAAACACAGGACACAGGGCTCAGGGCTCAGGGCTCAGGGCTCAGGGCACAGGGCAGAGGGCCTGCTGGCACTGGTGAGCCAGTGAAGAGCAGATCGATGTCTGTGGCTCAGTTATTCAAAGCTTTCATTGTTTTCCATCACTGAGTCAGAGCATTGAGTAACACTGTGCTGCGTTACACTGACAAGTAGCCCCTACAGTGGTGCTCTGGTGCCATTTTTAGCGAGGTGTGCTGTTAAATCCGGCTGCTTTACGCGTATTTTTGGAAATGTGAACCCACGGAAGGGCTGCCCTTCACTCTGTGATGCCGTTTCCATGCCAACTGCCTGAACATCCCAAGCTTAAGAGTGCATTTGGATTGTGAAAGCGGGGGCTGTAAACATTCAGCGTTTATATATGAAGCCCAAAACACACAGTGCTCCAGTTTCTTTATTAATGTTGCTTCACATTTTTTCTCTTTTTCTTCACAGTCTCCTTTGAAACAGTGCAGTCCTGACACAATGAGAAGACTGGTCCCTAAGAAAATATGAGGGTAATTCTGAGAATTTAACTGCTGAGAAATGTATTTCTGAGAATTAAATTTTCCCATATAAATAACAATTATCAAGGATTATCATCATAAGACTTCAGGGAATGCCTCTTTAATGTTGTTTCTTTGTAAAAAATTATAAAAGGAAGATCCATCACCATCATCATCATCACCGTACACTTGTTCTCATTTCATCCAGTGGCCGAATTCATTACGCATTCACATCCAACAAGGTTACATTTCACCTGAGCCCCTTTGAAAAACCTGTCTGATGCCCAGTGCTCAATGTCCAGTGTGAGGGCCTCTCCTGGGGCCAGTCCTCTTCAGGTGAAAGGGACATCACAGGACTGAGAGGAGGCATGTGAAAAACTGTAACCCACAGAATAAAGCATCGCATAACGTTTCAGGGAGAAACTGAAAGCTTTTTCTATAGGAGACGAGTAAGAGCAAAAAAGAAAAAGAAATCTTATCATTTTTTGGCTGCCTGCCCAAAAAAAGAAAAAAAAATCAGCTCTAGGAATAGCTCGCTTATTATCCACCCTGACGTCTTAGGTAGCAATTACGCATCTTGCATTTCAGAAAATGTTAGGTGCTTCATCGACTGCTGAACATGATAGTTCTGCATAAAAGACTAGCATTTATATCAGAGCCTAAAAGTACTCAGCACTCAGCAAAAAGCAAGAACAGCTCTCTGCTACTTTAAATTGGGCTCCAGTCAAGATTCCTCTACTGTACTTCACCATGAAAGATGACATAATACGTGCAAACGCTGCATACTGTGAAGCAGAGGCAGTGAGTAGACTCACTGGCAGTAGTGTGGGGTAGTGGTTAGGGCTCTGGACTCTAGAGCAGAGGGTTGTGGGTTTGATCCTAGATGTGGCCACTGCTGTTGTTACTAATAAATATAATGTAGTATATCATAACAATTGTAATTGTCTGCTAAGAAACAGAGTCCATTGTAGGGCACTACCAGAGGCTGGTGATGTCAGTCCTCCAGTGTTGAAGGGGGTGTGGATTTGGCTTATTAGGATACAAAGTTTATTCCAGGTATGTCTCAGCAGCTAATTAAAGTCTTAAAGTCTGTGAGAACCCAAGTCTTTGAGTTTTGGGATTTACTCCCCCTGTACTACAGATTGGTCCTCCTATCCCTTATGCTCACATATTCTAAACGGCACCCTTATTCCAACCATGACACCCAGCCAGCCCATCCATACTTTATGGGTGTAGCAGATGGGTCTCAATGCAAGATGCCCGCAAGATGTCCTGTTCTCTGGACTCACTGTTTGCCTTATATCGGCAGTTTGTGTTTGTTCAGTAACCGATTACAGGAAAAGCAGCCTACTGTGTTATGAAGAAAAACCATTATTGATTTACATTTGTATTTAGGTAAAATTTGCTTTCTAATTAATATTATATTATACATCTTAAATTTGCTTGTAGTCAGATTGTACCCAAGCCCTTCTGATGCATATATTGTCATTTTAAAGCACAGATATTCTAAGCCATATTGGACTATTAAAAAATAAACTAGCTGCCTTCAGCAACTGACAAAATAAGCTGTGGACCAATGTGACCTAATTCTTAATAAAGAATTGTGGCTGACATGCATTTAGCTTGGTGTGTTGGCCTAATCTGGTATCTCGAAAATAGCTCTCCATCTCTGATTCATGCAGCGGGAGCGCCAGTTGTTTTTTTATGTAAGTGGGTTAAGAGGACTGTGGTTAACAACTGCTAAAAAAGCGAAGAAATATCAACTGTCTTTGACAAAGTAATTTACACTTGGGGACAAACGTGGCACATTTGAATTAAGGGCAGGCAGAGAACAGAACTCAAATCTGAACTTGTGTTTGTTTCCAGAATTAGTTTTTTGAACTTTACAAATGTACAGTAAAAATATATCCTCGTGCTAGGGACACTTGTTTTGTCATCCTAGTGTGTTGTTTACTGTTTGCTCTGTGAAGACACAGCTGTAGCCAATGGTTCCCACTTCATCTACAGTGATGAAGTGATCCAAGATGTCTGGCAGTGTTAAATACCCGGTAGATTAGTTTGTCTTTAATTCCCCAGCATGATCCCATTCCTTCTCCCCTTCTTCCCTGTAAATTCAAGAGAAGGAAAGGGAGGGCATTGAGGGTATTCCTGACATGCACAAGTCAGAGTATTTTTTCTCAGGCAGCACCCCTAAGAACAAAGGTCAGCTGTGCCTGTACCTACCATTCAAGCAATCAATCATGTTTTTCTCCATATAGCGCCCTTCATAAGGAATTGCCACAGAGTGCAGCAGAAGAGTTGACTAAACTGCTGGCCTAGTTAGATGCATCAATATTTGTTGGAGGATTCCATGTTATCCATTCAACACATAAATGAGAAACACCTGGTTTTATGCTAGGTGTATGCTGTGGGATTAAAGCAGTGGCCGTGTGGTGACCTCTATGTTCCCCACATGGCCCAGAAAACTGCATGCCTGCGGTTCTGGTGCTATGGACCACAGCAATACACCAGCAGGCTCCGTCCTTATGGCTCCGGCACAGTCTCCCATCCGGAGAGGACCAGGCTGAGGTCTCCCAGCAATCCCTCGCCTCCCAGTGGACTGACAGGAGCTGCTCGGGAGACAGGCTAATTGTTTCACGTCGAAGGCAGGGGAGTACAAAACGTTAACGAGCTTGGCTAATTTGCTGGGCTTTTCACTTGAGCAAAATGTGGGGCTTGCAAACACCAAACACAGGGATCAGCCCGAGGATTGACCACCGCCTCCACAGCTCAGCCCAGGAGTGAGATCACTAATGGGAGATTAGAGGAGACTGCCTTCTCCCCCTGGAGAAGTGCAACCTGTAATTCACCATCTTTTCAAGACATACATGTAACACCAGCAAATGCACATGCTCCACCTTCGAATTTCGACCTGGTGCTGCAAAAATGTGAATTGCCTTCTTCTCCTTTTCCTATTGCTTTTAAACCTGCTATTTTCACTTGGAGGGGAATACCATATATATATATATATATTTGCTTTTGTCACTTGAAAAATGAATGCAATTTCACAGGAGAGGCGGTTGTGGCTAATTCGAATGGTTGCTGCAGCAGCTCCATCGATCAGCGATGCTGCCTAAGCTCCTCAGGTGGGTCTGAGGAAGCCTCGGGGGGATAGAGATGGGGAAATTAAAGACTTGTTTTGAGTCAGTAAACAGCACGGAAGTGTCTTATTTCCTGGCCAAGACCTCCTCTGCTCTGCTATGCTATGCTCTGCAAGGCGAGGGCTGACTGGTGGCAGGGACGCACGCTCTGGCTATTAACACTTCAGAGTCAGAGAAGGATTTAAAGGGTGCAAGAGACTTTGTTCACTACAACTGCAAACATGCCAAACAATTTTTAAAAGAGTAATATATAAAGGAAATGTCATGAGCTCGCAAAGAAGCAGCTCAAAATGTCCCATGAGCCTCCCGAGTGTGATCAGTGTGTCATTTCTGTCACTTTAGCTCGATTGTCTTATATCAGAGGACGTCGGTTGAGTGTTGAATGTACGAGACTCGTAGCTGGCAGTGTGCTTCTGGAGTTTAGAAGTCCTTCCAAGGCGTTTGCTCTGGGAGTTAAAAGAGTTTCCATGTTGCTGCGCTGGGCTAATGCAACAGGTGGAACATGCAGAAGTCCTCTCTCCTGACCTTGGCATCCATACTAGCAGACTATGCAGATGTTTTGGAGGGCACCGTTATTATACAATTTGTTATGCAGCAAGAGGGTGGGTTATGTTAGTGTTATGTTACGCTGTTTAGTGACAATTAAGCCCCCCCAATGTTCAATCCATCCCATAAATGTGAAGAAGCCTCCATCAGGGGAAATGGCAGATTCAATATAAATCTGATTGATTTCATAATAAAATCAACATCCCTATTTCATTTCATTTTTATTTTATAATCCCAGGACCCACTACAGGGGGCTGGACATTTTTACTGCTCAAGTAACAAAACAAAAAATAAATAAGAAGGAGCCAGCCCTAGTTGCACAGAGACAGAGTGATTCTGCTGGTGAACCAGAGGCCTTCTCTTCTCTGAGAATGATGGCTGCAGTAAATCAGTCCTGGGAAAGCCAGTCCCAAACGCTGCACAGAGTAATGTCTTCACATCTCAGATCAATCACACGGGAATTAGGATGGTAAATTTAAAACCAATTTCAGTGACAACACTGGCCATTTTTATCCAGCCCCAGTAATGGCAGGTTTAAAATTGTATCAATCAAGGAGACAAATTTTCACTCGGTTCTGCAGCAGACACAAGGAATAGAGTTATTCTCTTCTAATAAGTAACAGCATGGAAATTCAATTTGTTCAGGAAGGAAGTTTGGGGGATAAAGCAAATCTTGGCTTTTACAGTGTGCTCAAGTGTGGGAATCATGTCCTGATTTAATTGCATCCTATTAAGACCCAGAGAGTAATTAGAGGAGCTGTAGTAATTAAGATGGTGGCTGATTCCAGCATGTGTTAGAAATGCTGCCAGTGATTGTTTGGGAAATCCAAATGCTTTAATGCTTTCAGTTACACAGTTTTTATGTAATTACATAGTTTCAAAGTTGTAGCGTCTGCTCTAGAGCAGAGAATTACAGTTTACACTCCTGCTCTCCTCATTGCGCACAAATATCTTTCTACAGACAGAACCGTCAGCTGATCAGCTAGTTAAACTCTGTACAAAAGGAGGATATATCCCATAGATCTCTGCCTCTCCTGTCGTGTGAACTGCATTCCTACACCTCCCCCCAGTCCCTTCCTCCCGCCACACTATCCACTTCTCATAGGGCGCCACGCCACGCCCCCCCCCCCCCCCCTAGCCTTTAATTCCCTGACTGGTTCAGATTGGGGGGTGGTTCCCTCCTCAACAAGGATGAGGAAACACAAGCCCAGTGGGTAGAGAGCCCAAATCCACACATTCACACAGCACACCCCGCTCCCTGCCTCGTTGATGGACAGTCTCAACTTCTTGGCAGTTAAGACTGCATGGCAGAAAATAGAAAAAAAAAAGGCAAATGAGGAGCTGTAAATCCCTCAGGAGGAGCAGAGACAAAGCTCTTTGCATTGTGTTGTATGGAAGGCTCAATGTGTATCGAAGCCATTGGATTGCCAGCTTAAAAAGGACACGATCAGATTTGGCAAGGCCTCCTTACTCCTAGGGGAGGAGAAAATGTGAGCTGAGAAATATCAAGACAAAAAATTGGTTTTGGAGAAAGGACCGTCTGTGCATGTTCCTCCTGCACTGCTCTTCCGGCTTCAAATACAGATCAGTGTTTAGACACAGCGTGCCTCTCTGCCTCTCTGATGGCTACAGATGAGCTGTGGAGCTTTAGAGGTGTCAGGCTGAGGCTGTTAACAAATATCTGCGTTTGTTTAAATATTGTGTTAAAACAAATGTAACTGTCCACGATATGACATGGAAAGAACTTTGAATTCAGTTAGTCAGATTCACATGTAATTGGCATTGTCTTGCATACTCAGCCAAAGACTCTGGAAGGAGAAAAAACAAACACAATAAAAACCTATCAAAAGCCCTGCCAACACAAACAGCAGCATCTCGAGAAAGGCTTGCGACAGGAGAGATGACAAATGTGTTGAGACAGGCTTCCTGCTGAAGAGTGCGCTGGCTCCGGGGCCTGTTCCTCAGTGCTGAGGAGATCTGCTGCAGCCCATCCATCAGTGAGAGTGCTGTCCCCAATGATAGTTTACCACAGTAACTGGCACGGTGATTCGGCAGCATTCCTGTGCTTTACCCATGTTTTTGCTGTGGGCGTGCACAGCAGCATCCACAGTTTTCTGTGGTTGGTATCCTGATTCACTACACTTCACCTCTCTGTGCTTTACCAGCTCTCCCTTTTGCTGTCCAACACTTTACTGTGTGTACCACGGTTTACTGCAGTAAACCAGCATAAGGGTGTGCTTCACAGAGTAGGAGTGGTAGAGTGGGAGTGAGTGTGTCCGGCTGGGCTCTGTGAGTAACCCATGCCAACTTGTTTTCTTGTCTGTCTTTTCATTGCAGATTGGATTGTATTCTAAATTGTATTCAACATTTTGTTTGCTTCTTTAAGACAGAAGGCTTGATTATGGAATATGGGAATTTGTTTAAGGAACATGACCACAACTTTGGATCATGGACTTTGTATGGTAGTGGTTTGTCTTATATGTGTTTTGCTTAGTTATATAAGTAGATCAACTGTCTCAACGTGTTTAGTTTAGGCTTGAGATGAGCTAGGGTTTTGTTTTGGAGTTTCTGTCTGTCTGTCTGTCTGTTGATTTTGAGCATGGTGCACTGTATATAATAGAATCATTTATTTGAATTGTAACCTGCCTTTATGCCTCCTAAGTCCCCATCTGAGATCAGGTCCAATCCGCCATGGTACCACCATATATATATATATATAAAATCATTCAACAGAAAGAAAGCACAATGCAGGACTAGTTTTGCTAGTTTTCCTATACTTATGTTAACTTGTCTATGCATTCTTGGCCCTGAATAATTAAAGGGATAATTGATCTGTCATATTACACATTCATTGGCCCATTGTCTCCTTATACACAGTTAAGCATCGTGATTTATGACGGCAATGGGCCTATAGCATTCTACAACTGTAAAAACATCCACTGAGAAAACTGAAAAAGCAAAGTAGAAATAATTCTGGTTTCGGCCACGGTGAAATAACTGCACACAGCCGGGAGATATTCAGAGCTCTGGAAAACCTGAGAAAACCTTGGCACCACTGCTCAGCTTCACCTTCACTTCAGCTTCACTGCGTTGGGGCAACATGATTCCCTTTAAACAGGAAGGGCACAAGAAAGATAAAAACACAATCACCTTATAGCCTTTCAGTTAGTTTCTTTATCTATTTACTTATTCATTGTTGTTTTCTTTTTAACGGGAACTATCATTTAGAAAGTTTTTGTAAAGTTTACCCTACACCACCCCCCCTTCCTAAGCAGCCACATCTTGAAAGCTCTCTCAGAGAGCCAAACTTCCTACTCATCTGCAGGCTGCCGGGTCTTACAGCAAATAAAACTGAGACACTGTCGTCACAGCTCAATCTGTCACCTCCCTCCTCCCTGCACTGCTCAGCTGTGTCAAGAGTCTCACAGGATATGGTATAATTGGGGGCAGGCTGGGCAATGACAGTTTCTGCTAAGTCCCTGGGTTATAAGATAGACCCCAGGACCATCAGCAGCTTTCACTTACATTACCAGAAACACTGAAACACAAATCTGTACTTTCACCTATTTTCTCCCTTCTTTCCTTCTCTGTAAAGTTATATTTCATAGTGGCTTGATGTTTTGTTTTTAAAGAAAATCTGCTCAACAGAATCACATTTGCCCCTTGTTTATTTTCCCTTTAATTTATTGATTTGTTTGTTTCTGTAAGGTGGGCAGTGTGTTGAGAATAA
This sequence comes from Amia ocellicauda, assembly GCF_036373705.1. NCBI lineage: Eukaryota > Metazoa > Chordata > Actinopteri > Amiiformes > Amiidae > Amia > Amia ocellicauda. The sequence goes on from NC_089852.1 coordinate 30,755,063, forward strand.
TTGTTGCAGTTGTGGGTGATTAAGTCCAGAAATTGAGGTTTTTATGTAACCGTCACAAAAATAGAAACCTGCAGTGCAGGAAAACAAAGGTACAGAGAACAAATGAAAGATCGATTTCGTATTGATTCTCTCTCTCTCTCTCTTTCTCTCTCATGTGTGTGTGATAAGGTATAGAGCTGCACAGGTATCAACCTGCTCTATTTTCTGACTGATCTCTGTTGTGGCATACCAGTGCCGAAATTTCAAACTGACGTAGAGGCAATAATGACCTAATCCACAGTAATTCACATGATTAGCATGAATTGATGATGAACTGCCATTTCTTATAAAGAGCTAACAGGGATCCCTTTCTGCTCAGCAGAGGGGGTTTGAGGACTGCTGCTGGTTCAAGAGGCATCCTGCACTAACAGGTCCCTTTGCCTGTAAATGTGCTTAATTTAGTATAAATACATTACACCTAGATTATTAACACAAGCTACTCAAGCGATACAGTGTTGTAACATGCTAATTACATGTGTTTATAACATTGTAATGCATATACATTTTTTATTATACCTCTAAGGAAATGTATTTATCTTAATTTTTCCATAACCAGTTATCCATTTATTGTATATGCCACCCTATTAATTAGGAAGAATGGGACAAAGTAATCACAGTCCAAATGAAATAGATTTTCCATATTTCTTGGTCAGAAAGTGTAGGGTTTAAAACCACCCATCTGTTTTAAGCACTCATCTGCTTCATCCCAGCCAGACCACATATCATCAGTGAATTTGGCAGTTTTTTAGAGACTTTAAATGAATATTTAATAACATATCATGATGTCAGTTGAAACTAGTTTTTAAAGTTGGATTTCTGTTTATAAAATTTGCCCCTAGAGAACACTGGGCAAGATTTAAATGTTGAGACCATGCACCAGTAGTACAGCGGCAAAATACATCAATGAAAAAAAGCTCAATTTCAGCATGCTGTGAAAAGAATTTCAGATTGTAATTCAGGTTTGTAGGTTACTTGTTAAAAGTGATTCTTCCCCCAGAGTGACTTGCATAAAATATAAATTTGCACAGAGGAAGAAAGAACAACAGCTTCAGGTGGTTCTCCAGAAAAAGACAGAAAAAGTCCCAGTAGGACCATTAGGTTCTTGAGAAATTTTATCAAAGGAACAAAAGTGACGGAACCGCTCTGGTACACAGAGCACATCAAATCCTAAGCACTTTAAAACAGCATAATGAACCCCGAGAGAGGGAGGGAGATAGAGAGGGAGTGGGAGGAAAGGGGAGAGAGAGAGCTGGCAGGCGACACGAGGGTCAATGAGGGAGGAAACAAACTGTGAAGTCTTGAGAACAAACTTGACAAGAAATGCCTCACGACAAGAGGATTATAAATGTCATAAATCAGTATGAGGGGAGATCGTTGAGTGCCTTAGTATGAGGAAATCTATATGTCTGCAGTGCATTGCTGTTGAATACACTGTCAACTACATCATGTTCCTGAGAGTTGATGTCTCTTTCTAGGTTGCCCTCCCAACAAATATGTAACCAGCGGTACATTTCTCAGTGTCTCCAGCGCTGTATACAACCAATATAATTATGCGTCATGCAAGTGTTGTTTTAGCTCCAGGTTTACTGTGTGAAAACAGCAGCTGCTCAGTCAGTCCTAATTAATGGGGTTTCCCAGGGGACGCCCTTCGCAGGGGTCACGGTCAGCCACGGTCCACTTGCACAGGAGCCTCTTCCTCTATCTCTGCAGCTCTCTGTTCTGTGCTGATTCTGTGTGATCGAGCTTAAGCATTTGCCTATCGAGGGATGTCTTGCTGAGATCACAGGAGATTTAACTCAGAGAAAGAGAGACACGGCGAGAGAGAAAATAAGAGCGGGGTTTCATGGTGGCTGTTATAAAAAGAAAGAAACTTGCCCAAGATACACTTCAAAGACCTCAAATGGTGATTTGATTGAATTAAATAATGTGAAGCACTCTTTAATTAATTTCTGCAAGTCTAAAATTGGATTGTGTGTTTTTTAATGGATACATTATGGGGAACCACTGAGCTAAGAAGATCTGTCAGTTTAACACCTAGATGGCTGATTTCCAGACGGCGCTGTTTTAATAAGGCAGTCTCCCCAGGCTCTCACCTGCTGCAGCAGCTCTCCGCAGCATGAGCACGCATAGCATCGTCAATGGGAGCGGCACTGCAGGGAGGCAGGGAAAACCTGGAGCCCCCGATCCATACGATCACATTCCACTAGCAGGCTTCTACCCAGCCAGCAATTGCCTTTATATTGTATTATTCATTTATGCCTGTATTTATCCACTTGTATTGGTTTTATTGTATATTAACCTGCATGTGACGAGTGCTGAAATGATCGGGGAGTACTGGATCACAGACGTGCGGTGGGGAATGGAGTACGATGGAATGGAAAGAATCAGAACCGAGGGAGATGAAATGGAGTGGAACAGGACACGCCTGGCTCAGGTGGAAAGCTGCCCAAGGACGAGGCAATGGAGTGCTCTTCAGTGAATAATTTCTACTACCGAGGACACGCAGAGAGAGAGGCCAGGCCGGCACACTTTAAGCACCACGAGACCACCAAATAGAGTCCAGTTCCTCAGGGGAAAAGTGGGGACATTCACAATAGCAAAAGAGGCTCCTGAACATCTTTCTTTTTCACTTGCCTTGGATGGAAAAAGAAAGAAAAAGAGACTTGTTGAATGAAGTCCTGCCAGTCCAGGCCTGTGACCTTCTCGAGTTAATAAACTGAGGTTCTCTAAGCCTGTTTTCCCAGCCTCTGCTGGTCTGGTGGTCCCCTGTGTCCACTGCACAGGTGTGCCTCCGCTCACAGCTCCCCTGTCCAGCTGTAATGTTGCCCGTGCACCTGACGGGGCATTGCTTTCTGGCAAGGTAGGGCAGCCAACTGCTGCAGATTCACTTTTTCTCTCAAATGCAAGAAACATAAATAAATAAATAGTTGTGTTAACTCCACTGGGCAACAGATGTGCCAAACTGAGAAGTGTGCGAAGATCAGTGGGGATAATGTGTTTAAGTGTGATTAAGGGATAAAATACTCTGGCAATGTTGCTGCCAAGTCATAAACTAATAAAACAAGCAAATACAAAAAAATAATCTTGGTGGGACTAAGCTGAGCCAGAAACCAGTTCTCTTGATTCAGCCAGAAAAGTTTTTGTTTGTTTTGTGGTTTTCACTTGTCATACACTTTATAATGATAGTATTACCTGTGCATGTTGGCTCTCCTGATATATATATATATATATATATATATATATATATATATATATATGTACATTTAAAGCGACAAGGAGCTTTAACTAAACATCATTTAATCACCCTAAGATGACACAAATACTTCCTTGCTTCCCCAGTTCAACAGGCAAATTCATCTTTTTATTATGGCCTCAGCCAAGCTGTTTGACTCCTATAACCTTTGAACACATGGCTTAGATGATTCATGAATACCATGACAGAGAAGACACACACATATCCTGAACAACAGGCTTTTCCAAGATCACGGTCTTGAACTGACTTTCAGAGATTGTCTATCGATTCCTTCTGTTATAATTAAATTGTACCCTGAGCCTCAGGTTCAAGATATAGAGACACCACAGACAGAAAGCAGGCCTTTCAGTGTCAGTTCACAAAGCCACAGCTGGCCTCATGGTCCAACTTCGACACAGGACCTTCCTTCCTGCCAGCGGTCAGCATGGAGTACAATGCTGGATTTGATTTTTCTGTGTGTTTCTCTGAATGGGGGACGGTGCATTGTTTGATGAAGAGTTTCACAAACAAACGCAGAAACAGAACACACAATCAAACCCATATTGAAATAAAATCAATCAAATTTGGTCGGAGCACAGATAGCAGTGGCTGATGATTTCATCACAGATTACCGAAGCAGGGACGGTGAAAGAGGACTGCAGGCTGACGAGAGAGAGAAAAAGAAAGATGGAGAGGAAATTAAAGTAGAGATGATATAAAAGGAGAAGGAGCCAGATCTCAGGTAAGCAGTTGGCAACTGATGTAGGAACAGTGTTTTCTGTCATTTTTACAACTCGGCTAACAGCTTCAATGCCTTTATCACCTGCAATCACTATGGGCTCTGGGATCTGATCTCAGGCGAGTGACATTAGCCTGCAGAACTTTTTAAATGGTGGAAGAGAATTAAAGCACGAAACAAAACAACAACAAAATTTGCTGTGGATCAAGTTATCTTCACGCTCAATTCAGACAGCTGAGGGGCCTCCACTACATCTATAATCTCATCGTTAGACTCTCGTGGAGCAGGTTGGCACCTTGCCCGTTGCATCTGTGCCTCTGATTGCCTGTCATTTGTTTACATTGCACCGGCACCTCCTTCACGCGCCTTGTCATTAATTGCGCTTCATGGGCTGCTGCATTAATGAGCCACACAGCCTCTATTTTAAATGTGCTCAATTAGGTTTTAAACAGTAATTTAAAAGAGCTTTCCTTATCGAGCCAGGAAGTGCTGTGCGGTGTGAAGGTTTCAGAGGGCTTCATCGGAGAGCTCCTGCATGCTGCTTTTATATGCATTTGAGGAAGCGCACATCATTAATCATTTAGTCCCTGAAGAAAACTGCGTCTGCCCAGGTGCGGGGAACAGGGAGGGAGGCTGAAGGGGAACACAGTGTTGTACTGTGTTCCACTGATGAAGTGCAAACAGTGACATCAATAAACGATACAGCCCTGCGATTCCTCTAACACTAGTGTTACAGAGGTTGTGGTTGTGTGTGTCAGCGTTCAGGCCACAGCGGTTATCAAATGCATTGGGTTTAAACTGTGGGGGGAAAGAGAAGAGAGAAAAGTGATAGAGACACGCGCAGCCCTGTTCAGATCTGCATTAGGGAGTCATGGGTGCAGCATGTTCTGAATTTCGGAATCTCCGCTGTCATTACTCCTAGTCCTAAGGTTTTCTAAGGTTTATTTCTAATGATGGTTCTCATCATTATAGTCAGATATTAGGCACCCCAGGGGTAAGACAGCCTGGTCCTGGGCAGTATAGGGGGGTTCAGATCTTATTCACGGTTATCGCAGAGTGCTCAGTCTCGTGAAGACAGTCGCGTTGTCATGGAAACCACATTGTTCAACTCAAATCTTTACCCCCACAGTCCAGTCTTCTGCTTCTGTGTCCAGGAACCAATAAGGAAAGCCCAAAGCTCATATGCAAATCCCAAACCGTGAGATTTCTACCAGTATATTACTAATAAATAGCTTAATTCATTAAACAATCTGATCTGGGGATTTGTTTTTGTGTTGTTCTATGTTAATCCTCTGAGAATACGGCACGCCTGCTAGCTATCATCGAACTTCAAATGTCAGGTATCTATCAAATCGAATGTCATCAAACCTGGTCAAATCGGAAATTAGCGTCAGATTGGATTTCAAAGTTTCTTGTGAGGAATTTCAGGATTTGGCATTGACATACAAACAACTCCTGACAGCTGCAAAATCAAATGCCAGGTACAACCGGAAATAGTGGGTTGGATTACTTCAAAACTGATCATTTAAGTAAATGCGACAACACCTAGAATAAGAATGAATAATGTGAGGGCAGTTTTCAACCCTCTATCTTTGAGAGGAATGTGTGGAACTAAAAGGAACAGGGGTCGGGAGAGGGCATTTAAAGCATCAGTCTATGTCGGAACTACAGTTAGGTCCACAAATATTTAGACAGTGACACAATTGTGATCATTTTGGCTGTGTACGCCACCACAATGCATTTGAAAGGAAACAATCAATATGTGCTTTAAGTGTAGACTTTCATCTTAATGTAGTAGTTGAAATTGGGTGAATGGTGTAGGAATTACACCTATTTTTATATGTGGCCCCCCCCAATGACTGCCTGAAGTCTGGAATCGATAGACATCACCAGATGCTGGGTTTCTTCCCTGGTGATGCTCTGCCAGGCCTGCACTGCAGCTGTCTTTAGTTCCTGCTTGTTCTTGGGGTGTTTTGACTTCAATTTTGCCTTAGAAATCAAAACAAACCAATCAGAGAGATAGCAAAATCATTAGGTGTGGCCAAATCAGTGGTACATTCTGAATGCACTGGTGAGCTCAGGATCACCAAAAGGCCTGGAAGGCCATGGAAAACAACTGTGGTGGATGACAGAAGAATTCTTTCCCTGGTGAAGAAAAACCCCTTCACAACAGTTGGCCAGATAAAGAACAACCTCCAGGAGGGAGGCATATCTGTGTCAAAGTCAACAATCAAGAGAAGACTTCACCAGAGTAAATACAGAGGGTTTACCACTAAATGGAAACCAGATTAGAGTTTGCCAAAAAACATCTAAAGAACCGTGTACAGTTCTGGAACAACATCCTATGGGCAGATGAGCCAACGATCAACTACCAGAATGATGGGAAGAGAAGAGTATGGAGAAGGGAAAGAACTGCTCATGATCTGAAGCATACCACCTCATCTGTGAAGCATGGTGGAGGTAGTGTTATGGCATGGACATGTATGGCTGCCAAGGGAACTGGTTCCCTTGTATTTATTGATGATGTGACTGTTATATTATCTGCTCAGATTTAGCCAAATGCTATGGACAATGACCCGAAGCATACTGTGAAAGCAACCCAAGACTTTCTAAGGCGAAGAAGTGGAAAGTTCTGCAATGGCCAAGTCAATCACCTGACCTGAATCCCTTTGAGCAGCATTTCACTTGCTGAAGACAAAACTGAAGGCAAAATGCCCCAAATACAAGCAGGAACTAAAGACAGCTGCAGTGCAGGCCTGGCAGAGCATCACCAGGGAAGAAACCCAGCATCTGGTGATGTCTATGGGTTCCAGACTTCAGGCAGTCATTGACTCCAAAGGATTGCAACTAAGTATTGGAACTCACAATTTAATTCATGATGATGTTAGTTTGTCCAAATACTTTTGAGCCCCTAAAATTGGGGAGACCACATATAAAAATGGGTGTAATTCCTACACCGTTCACCCAATTTGGATGTAACTACCCTCAAAATTAAAGATGAAAGTCTACACTTAAAGCACATGTTGATTGTTTAATTTCCTTTCAAATGCATTGTGGTGGCGTACAGAGCCAAATTGATGAAAATTGTGTCACTGTCCAAATATTTATGGACCTAACTGTATGTCCAGTTTGTGTTCAAAAAGCAGCAACCGTAGCCGAGAAGGACAGGTATAGATGTAGTCTGATTGTCCATGTGGACCGTCTCCTCAGCTTCAACACCCGTAACCATCTCCTCGTTGTTTCATTCATAGATTAAAATCTCAGCTCGTACAAAAGAGACAAAGCTAATAATAAGGCGCTTGGGAAAATATGAGAAGGTTAAACTTCCAGGGCTCTAATCTCATTAAAGAACATTAGGCTTTAAGAGACAAAAAAGACAGACATACACGTGAAGTTCAACCAACCAAGCAGCGTGCCATTGTGCATGTTTGTCACAGGTGTGTGTGTGTGTGCAAAATGCCAGTTGCAATATCCACAAAAACTACATTACATCAATATAATTTGGGATGTGGTGAGTGTGCGTGTGCATGTGTGTGTGTGTAGCATATACTGCAGGTGTATCTGTAGAACTCTCTCTCTCTCTCTCTCTGTACTGTGCCAGAGCTGGAGACGCCTTCTGTACTGTGCTCAGAGATGTGGGTATAGCTGCGAAAATGTTTGTGAGGAAAAATTAAACAGATATTTATGCATTGGTGTATTTTAATTAATTTCGTTTTTAGTCTCTTCCCTTAGACAAGGGCTACAGTAGGCAATAGCAATAGCCAAGTAGCTTATGATACAAGGCGTGTCATAGGGGACAGGAGAATGTGTGTGTGGTTACAGCGTACATGACTATATGTATTGCTATCCATGTTTGTGTGTGTGTGCCAGAGTGAATGTGGGTGTGTGTCTATGTATTCTGACTGAGCCATCACAATACTACCAGAAATCATGATTAAATCCTCTCCTCTGAGATTCCTGACTAGTGTCTCAGGGTTAATAAAGTCTGGGCAGAATGCTTTGCCCCCTCTCTCTTTACGAAGGAGCCAATTAGAGAGACAGAGGGAGGTGGACTAAGATTCCAGCCCTCAATTTTTATATCAATACCGCTCCTGCAGATCCCACACAGAATCACAATTAGGGTCCCGCGTTATAAATCAAACATCCTCAAGATCAATTTGAAATCAATGCATTCCTGACACGCTGTTGTCCCCTGGCTTGTGAAGCAGAACAGATTCTCATTGTTAAAAACAGAAGCACAGCAGAATAGAGTCTCTTAACAAGAAGACCCTTGTGCCAAGTTGCATTAACCTTAATTGGAGCACTTCTCCTAATCAGCAGAGTTGTGTGTGTGTGTGTGTGAGTGTGAGTGTATAAGTGTGTGTGTGTGTGTGTGTGTGTGTGTGTGTGAGTGTGGGTGAGAGTGTTTGTGAGTGTGAGAGTGTGTGTGTTTGTGAGTGTGTGTTTGAGAAAGAGGGAGGGAGGGAGTTGGAAATGTTCTTTGTAAAGGAGTCAATTTATGCACTTATTGCAGTCAAGGGAGTGAAGCATCTCATTAGATACGATGGGAATTCTCGTAAAACGATGCGGTTTAATAAGCAATTAGCAGACATCCTAATGGGATCTGGAACAGGGCAAGCAGAACCTCCAGGTGTGTTTATACTTGTGGGGGACGGGCTGTGAGCTTTCGTCTCGTCCCCTGGCCAGCCCTGACAGAGTCACCGCCAGACCCTGCCAGCTCAATTGGCTACTGGACTGGTCCAGTTACAGGACAGAATGGATGAATTCAAGACTTCCCTCCAGATTTTCAAACACTTCTGTGTTGGGTACTGTATCTCGATTCAGCAGTGTATTGTAAATGATCGACTGCAATAAACAAATTAAAAGCACATTAATAAATTAACAAATAAATAAAATTGTAGTTTTTCAGCACGCAATGAAAACTCATGAGTGCAAGGTCCGCGCAGAGAGAGCTGCCCACTACAAGGGCCGGTCCGCACAGAGAGAAGACGCAGAGCGACCGAACGAAGGGACAGGCGGCCGAGATGGCAGGGGGAGCGGGGCCAGGGCCGTGGGCGGTGGCCGAGAGCCTGGATATCTTAAATATCCGCAGAGCAGATGGCTAATCCCCCGCCCCGCCCTTCCGGCAGCTCGGTGCCCTGGTGCAGCCTGGAGCCGAGCCATGCTGCTGCCAGCCCACCGCCCCACTGGTCTGAGTCTGCTGCCCAGCACCGTCTGCGCACACGCACACACTCTTCGACATTCCAGTGAGAACGCCCAGGCCATGTGGGGAATGAGCCTGGCGTTTCTAACCCCACTGGGACGTAACAAGACGGGCAGAGCAGACCTCAGGGAGACACTATCAGGCAAATGCCCACACCAGGAGAAAAGAGCAGGAGAAACAAATTAATTGAATGTTTCCGGCCCCCAAGGCAGCTCTGAGGGAGGATTTAAAAGCAGAAAGCCGAGAGGCAGGCCAGTACCGGGGCTCCACATGTGCGTATACAGAAACTTAATCTCTCTGCTTCAAGGGCACGACGCTCATTGTGATGCAATAAAAAAATGCAATGAATCCGGGAAATGCTGTTTTTCTGACAAATTGTATAGAGCAGCTTATGGCCCGCAGGTAAATCACAGCACTCTCAGCCCCGCGCGTAAGCGTCGGCTCACAGCTACTCCTGCTCTCACTGAGAGGACGCAGGCCCCGGCACCACAGAGCCACACGCAGAACAACGGGAAACTGTGGGAGGTTGGAGGTTGACTCAGTCTCTCACACAGACGCACACGCCTGCACAAGCACACACATATACACAATATACTCGTGTACACATAAGCACACATACCTGTCTACTGTATTTTGATATATTAATCTATACATTTAAATATGTATCAATATATCCATGAATACAATTCATATCTTGAGAACATATCTAATATTCCACAGATGCGTTTGTCCTTGTATCAGGCTGCTGAGAGATATCAGCGCGCAAAGTCAACAGAATTGGAGCAGTAAGTGCTGTGGCGAGGATTGTGCCAGACACAGTGCAGCACCAGCAGGCACAATGATCCACTTCCTGGTCCTGGGGAGATGCAGTCACTGAGCATCGCAGGCTGTACCCAGCTGCATGTACCCCTTGTATCTTCCTCCCGTCGTCCCTAGTGCCTGCTATCAATACCAGTCGCCCTCGAATAAAGGTGTCACCCAGATGAACACGGGATTGACTAATGACGGCAATGCCCAGAATAACCAGGGACAGAGCGGGGCGTTCTGTTCCAGGCTCCTGCAGAAATAGGCCACGGGGCGTGATGTCACTGCGCACAACACAGCGCACAGCACGCTCCCTCTCTCCCAGGGCCCCCAACAGACATGACCCTGATATGAGAAACATTGATTTTCTTTGAAGATTTGAACTTTTTTTAAATTATTCTTACTGTTATTATTTTGAAATGACACGCACGCACGCACGCACGCACGCACGCACGCACACACGCACACACACACGGCAGTGATTTCTGGTCTGTTACTCAGGTGTGATGGGAATGCGTCTCCCGCTCTGTACCCCTATACTAGTAAACAGATGAGCATCTGCACTGATAAAGAACTTTCTGATCTCCTTGCTGCTGTAATAACTATACTGCCTGGAGGGGAGGCAACCATTAGGCCTAGGCCCTAAGCCGTGGACCCCCAGAGATTCATTTTCTCCTACATGCCATCCATAGCAGTTTTTTAGTTTTTCTCTCCTCCGTGCCTAAATGGTTTATTTACTTAAATGTTCACTCACTTTATTCTAGATCATGTAAAATGTTTACAGGTCTATATTTTATTTTATTGTATTTATGGATTTTATTTTGCTGTACGTTTGTTGTATGTTTACCAGTCTGTAAAGTGCTCTGTGGCTACCCTGCGAAGGGCTTTTACAAATAAAAATTGATTGATTGATTGATTGATTGATCACAATAACATTGTATCTGTACATTTAAATTATTGTGTGCATTTGTTGTCTGCTTTTTATATTTTAAACATTGAATTTGTATTTTATGTATGTATGTATGTATGTATGTATGTATGTATGTATGTATGTATGTATGTATGTATTTAGTTATTTATTTAGTTAGTTAGTTAGTTAGTTTGTTTGTTTGTTAGTTATACATTTCAAAATCAGATAATATAAATTAGGTAACAGTTTCCAGCCTACGATTTAACTGAGTAAATGAAAGAGCAGAGGAAAACAGAGAGAGGAGTTCAGCGTTCACTTACAGACTCACTCACCCACCCACACACAGACGCTGACGCTGACACACACACACAGATCAGGATTAGACAGTGCACTCCAGTCCAGCACAGGCAGTTCTCTGAAGTCCTTATGAAGGCACTGAAAGTGGACAGGCCATGCATGCCCAGTGTCTCATAGGGTCCAAACATCAGGACCACATTCAGTGCTGCTTTAACTCATGTGGTGCCGACCTGGGCAGGGGAAGGAGAGGGTGGGAAGGTAACAGGGCAGGGTGCCACAGGAAGGGGGTTGCTTCTAACAAGGAAAAAGGTCTCAGTGCAAGAGAACCGCCCCAGTGTTATGGAGGCAGGGGGGAAGCACCCACAGTCATTCCAGGACTCCATCCTGCCCAAGAGGGATTGGGGGTGTGGTGAGGAGAAGTAGGGGTGCTGTCCCTGTCCAAGTAAGACAACCCTCCAGGAGCACCACCGGGCCCGGCCTGCTGCCTGCCTGCCTGCCTGCCAGCCAGCCTCCTCTGACCCATTTCTCCTTATTACACAGTTTGTTTTGCAGTATTTTGTTGTTGTTGTGGGTTATTATAACCGGGCCACAGCTGTCGGCTCTCTGCCTGTGTGTGTGGCTGCCCTGCTGTGTGACGTGTCCAGACAGGGACCTGGGTCCAGCAGGATGGCAGACCAAGCTTCAACCTCATCGAGACACGCAGCCGGGGCAGAGCAGAGCATCCTCCTGTCCACAGCAGCCTGCTCTCATTCCTCTCCTTCCCTCTGAAGACTCACAGCGTTCAGTGCGCCTCACCATGGCCATTCCCTTCCCCCACTCCCCCCACCCCCCCCACCCAGGCAGAGAACTACCCTCTTATTTAAAGGCAACAGATTCCCCCGTCAGGCCCCGATTTGCACATGTACAGCTCTGCGTGCTGAAAGGTCAAGTGTGTTACGCAAGCTGCTGCCAGAGAAAGGCACTCGCGGCGAGCGGGGCTCTCCGGTCCGGGAGGAACGCGGTGTCATTATCCCACATGCTGAACAATTAGCATTACATAAGCCCCCTTGGCTGCTTCATGGTGGCTCCCACAAACCAGTGGGCTGGACCACGAGTACCGGCAGGGACACCAGCCGGTCTGTGAGTGCAGGACTTTAAAGTCACAGATGCACACAAAATAGGACAAGACAAAACCAAGCAACACAAGGGACAGAAAGAAAGAGAAGAAAAAGTCACGATGCTCGTAACCAGGGTGATTTTGTTTCCGGAGTACCAGCTGAGGACCGTGACAGGGGCCCTTCGTACTCATTGATCCTCCTGGCTCTTGGGCTTTAAGACACTTAAAGGAGGCCCCCCAGCTGCTGCCATCACAAGGATAGAGAGAGAGAGAGAGAGAGAGAGAGGGCTGGTCCGTGAACTTGCGGGGGCGGGACCCCTAGTATAATGGTAGGGGATTATAATAGGGGTCCCACCCCCACAAGTTCACAGACCGGCCCTCTCTCTCTCTCTCCTCGTGATGGCAGCAGCTGGGGGGCATCCAGGTCCAAGCAGGCCTGTCACCCTACATGCAAACACACATACATACATTAATATCATATATACATCGAGTGTGTACATGTGTGCCCTTCTGAAATGAATCGAGGTTTAACTGAATTAATTAATTAATTAATTAATTAATGTCTGATTGTACACATGAAGTCCCAGCACAGGCCACAGCAATGCCCCAGTCAAGACCTGGTCCTCTGTGCACTGGAGTCAACCCTCCCAGGCAGGATCCAACACAGGACGGGCCGAGGCCCCAGAAACAGCCCCTGCAGCCCCTGCGATTCCCAGTTGCGGGCTGCGCAGCTCCTCTGCCTGCCCGGTCACCCCCGCACAGCACTCACCCTGAGAGGAGCAGCCATTTGAAAGCACTCCTCATTAACGCACAGAAGCAAACTGGAGGAGGGCAACTGGAGCTCTGGTTATTCTGAGCTTTTGTTTAGTTTTTTCTCAACAGCCCCCCTCCCCCACACCCAATTTAATTAGTCATGCTTTATTGATCGTCACAGCACAGTGATCAATCAAACCTGGTGTGCGGTGACAAATACAGAACAGGGAGCTGTGGACTGTGGGTAATATCAGATGTTTTTTTGTGTGTGTTGTTCCTATATAAGACTGTTGTTTTTGTGGGTGAACATTCATTTTGAAATACATCCATCCATCAATGTATCCATTTTATATAAGCTTTTCATCCAGCACAGGGTTGCAGTGAGTCAGAGCCCGGGCAGGTGGACAGAGGGTGGAAAAAAAAGGGTCCACCCCAGACAGGACAGCAGGCCGCTGAAGGGCAGTATGAACACATACTCATAACAACAGGGCCATTTAGAGCAGGCAATCAGCCTCAGCAGCCGGTCTCCAGGCTGTGGGAGAAGACCGGGCAGAACAGGCCTACTCCACACAGGCACCAAGGACGGAATCGAACCCGCGTCCCAGGAGCCGTGGCACAGCACTGCTCACCACTGTACATGCATTAGAGAAAAATCACTCAACATACAGAAGGGGATGATTTTATAAAGACATCGATCGCCGTTTCTGCTGCTGTTGTTGCTGCAGTTCTCGAATTTCAATTTGCCGTATTCGTGGTTTATGTAGGATCTTGAGAGGCACCTTTCCTGGACAGCCCACCTGCTCCGCTGCACGATAAATCGGGAGGTTGTGCCTCATCCACTGTGCTCCTGACCCCTCGCTCTGAGGTCAGCCTGGCCTGCCAGCCGCTTTAAACCTGGGTGCAGCAGAAACCAGGCGTGGGGCTTCAGCTATTCATAGACACATGCCTGCGGACTGCAAAATTACAAACTCTGCTCCTTTCCCCCAAAGGGTGGATTTAATTGGGGTCTTTGAGTTTCGGACACGACGAAAAACAAAACATCTGTTCTGACACATCGTGCCGGCGAGCAAAAACGTCAGCCTGGAGTGAACTTCCGCAGACAGAGACGGTCGGAGACAATCCTGGGGGGCCTGCTTGCCTCCTCCGGTGCTGACCCACACAGTGCAAATCAAAGCAGTAAGGGCAGGTTTTTAGAGCAGGAAACCACTGTGCATCGCCGCAGCCTACACAGTCCACTGCCTGGCCGTGTGGGATGCTTTGAGGAGACCCAGAGCACCCAGAGAAGTGGCATGGGAGGGAGGCAGGTCAGCATCAGGGGTTCACTTGGGATTCCCCCTCCAGGACCCTTTAGAAACACCTTTCGGCCTGCTGTGGCTTGTTTATTCAAGTCTGGATTCATTTGTTTTGTGGTTTGTTTTTTGTGGATGACGTGGGAAGAAAATTACAATCATGTATTTTTTTTTTAACTCTCCATCTGTTAAGCTCTACCTTTCGTCGCCTCCACAGGCACATTAAAATTATACACCTCAGGTGAGTTCATCGGTGCGTTCACTGCTTTGCACCCTTCGTAGTTTATCTGCATTTGCCAGACACAGACGTCAGGCAGCGTGTGCACTGGGGCGCGGCCTGGTCCTGCGGAGACCGGAGTCTGGCAACTCAATGAGCAAAAGACAAAACCGCTTTCCAAAACACTAAAATCCTCGGGCCCCCAGGGAATCAGAGGGATTCAGAGAGGTGGTGACAAATGTGCTCATTTTATTAAAATAGTTTCTTAAAATATGATCAAACTCTCATTGAAAAGGGGGGAAAGGGACCAGATCAGCCTAAACCCTGTCTACTCCTCCTGGCAGACAGTTCTCCTGATTTGCACTGTTCTAATTATATTCGTTAACCGTTATATAATCTCACTATCTCTTAATTATTGTTGATTATGGCGTTATCTGTGTAATTCTAGTTAATTACCACAGTCGTGTTTTTTACAGAGCTCAATGGCTCCCTCTTGTGGTCCTGCTGACACATCACCGCCTCTGGGTGATTCGGGCCTGCTGGACCCCGAGGGCCAAGTCCCGGCCTCGGCTCAGTGGAGAAGCACCATAACCGGTATAGGAATAGATTGCTGTATCGTAACGAATGTAGTTTCACATAAACTGCAACAAAAGCAAACTGAATTATCGCAAATGCTTTTTAAAAATATAATTATACAGCTCGTAATATACAGTAGACATGTGAAGGAGGTGAAAGCGCATGCATAGCCTTCACTCTTTCCCCCTACCCTTCAGTTGATAAATACACTAATTTCACTGAGTGAACACTTTCAAATGGGATCTTACCTGTTCCTTTCACAACATATAGTCTGTGGCATACAGGATATACTGTGAAATGGCGCATATTTAACTTTTTAAAAGTACTATGGATTATATGGAAATACACATTAGAGGTTTTAATCAGCTAATTAAAGGTGAGCCCGTGGTGCACGGCACTTATATCGGCGGTGTAAAGACAGACGAAGCGAAAGACGATCTGTCCATTAAAAGGGGTGTCGGCTAAATTAAAACATTACATTATTTGTCATTTAGCTGATGCTCTTATCCAGGGTGACATACATTTGTACCCATTTATACAGCTGGGCATTTTACTGGAGCCATCTAAGTGAAGTACCTGCTCAAGGGTACAACAGCACGGCTCCACCAGGGATTTGAACCCACAACCATCCAGTTATGAGTCTAAATCCCTAACCACTACTAAACAGTGCTGCCTAAGCTTTCAACGAGTCTTTATCTTTGTTTAATCCATTTTCATTACATGATACAGCTAGTCAAATAGATAATATATCATTAATCTATAATGATGATTTACACCGATCAGCCATAACATAATGACCACACGCCTAATATTGTGTAGGTCCCCCTTTTGCCGCCAAAACAGCCCTGACCCGTCGAGGCATGGACTCCACTAGACCTCTGAAGGTGTGCTGTGGTATCTGGCACCAAGACGTTAGCAGCAGATCCTTTAAGTCCTGTAAGTTGCGAGGTGGGGCCTCCATGGATCGGACTTGTTTGTCCAGCACATCCCACAGATGCTCGATTGGATAGAGATCTGGGGAATTTGGAGGCCAAGTCAACACCTTGAACTCGTGATTCATCAGACCAGGCCACCTTCTTCCATTGCTCCGTGGTCCAGTTCTGATGCTCACGTGCCCATTGTAGGCGCTTTCGGCAGTGGACAGGGGTCAGCATGGGCACCCTGACTGGTCTGCAGCTACGCAGCCCCATACGCAACAAACTACGATGCACTGTGTGTTCTGACACCTTTCTATCAGAACCAGCATTCACTTTTTCAGCAATTTGAGCTACAGTAGCTCGTCTTGTCGGATCGAACCACACAGGCCAGCCTTCGCTCCCCACGTACTTCAATGAGCCTTGGCCGCCCATGACTCTGTCGCCGGTTCACCGCTTTTCCTTCCTTGGGCCACTTTTGATAGGTACTGACCACTGCAGACCGGGAACACCCCACAAGAGCTGCAGTTTTGGAGATGCTCTGACCCAGTCGTCTAGCCATCACAATGTGGCCCTTGTCAAAGTCGCTCAGATCCTTACGCTGCCCATTTTTCCTGCTTCTAACACATCAACTTTGAGGACAAAATGTTCACTTGCTGCCTAATATATCCCACCCACTGACAGGTGCCATGATAACGAGATTATCAGTGTTATTCACGTCACCTGTCAGTGGTCATAATGTTATGGCTGATCAGTGTATATATGATTAGAAAGTACAGTTGTGGTACCTACTACAATGTGACAAGAAAAGATTGCATAGCTTCTTTCTGAATCAAAGGTAAAGGTGCTGAATGCTGATGCTGAAGTGTGTCCCATTTAACACCCTGCACCTACACCCTCACGCACTCAAGTACTGAGACGTCAGCATGACATCACGCCAAGTGTACACTTCTCCAAGGGTGTAGGGAGCAAGTGTGTGATTTGGGACGCAGCCACTGACCCCATGTGTTTGTGCTCCATGTGTGTTTGTTTGTATCAGACCCTTCCCGGCTCATGGTTAACTGGAAAGCCTTTTTTTTTTCTTAATCCGTTGCATTGAAATTGAGCAATTGCTATTGTTATTCATGTTTTTTAATTATTTTATTTTTTTCATTTTTGTTTGTTCTAATCAACCCTGTGCACTCAATACTTGTCTTGCAGGCATGGAATTAAACCCTTTTTCCTGACATTTCTTGCTCAAGTTGACCCTTCTCTGTAAGGGGACAAGGCTCCACGCTCCCAAGCCCTGTATGTAGTGTAATGCTTCTCACTAAAGTAGCCTAAGGCTTCTCTTTCACTTCTCCTGCCAAAGTCCTGGCCTTTCGTCTGATGGAGTTATAGAGTACAGCCAGAGTGCAGAATACAATTACATTCAGTGTGTGTGTGTGTGTGTGTGTGTGTGTGTGTGTGTGTGTGTGTGTGTGTGTGTGTGTGTACTGTTTCTCTGCAGGACCTGTGCTCCAGATCCCTGCAGTACTATACTGTGCTGTTGATCTCCAAGACGAGGGCTGCACATACCTTTATTTTAATTATTTAATGTTTAGTGAACATTACCACCGGTAGAAGGTTAGGAATCAAACCAAAAACCCAAGACTCAAAGCTGATAAACTTCTCTAGGGCAACAGATGATGACATGACTTCTATAAATAATATGACCTCTATGACAAGCATTTAGCCAAAACCTGCAACAGCTAACTGTGCAATAATACTGAAGCATTTTGATTGTCCCCTAGGCACGGTTTTGTCCACTAGGACACTTTTTATCTATGAGTATTTTCAGTCCCATATGATACTTTTCAGCCTTTGTATGACTTTTCTTGCTCCCATAAGATGTTTGTGTAACACACTTTTTGCCTGTCCTGTAGCATTCTTTATGTCATTAATTGGCTCGTGTTTGCATATGAAAGGGGTTATGATTAATTAGACTTGGGGGTACTCCACACTGATCAGTAATCATCATCTTCATTATAATAAACAGAAAAAACACATTCTCAGTATCTACTAAGTCCCATGAACACACACACACACACACACACACACACACACATATAATCTCACATTGTGTTCATGAATCACCTTGGATACTTGTCACTCCGGGAGGCAGTGGATCAGGCTGTCTATTTTGGTGCAGGTGTCATGGTATCTCGCAATAGGTTGGTTTAATCAGCCAACGCACTTGGCAGCGGTCAGGCTTGTGAAAAGGGCCTCGATTCACAGCAGACTGCACACTGAAATGAAATGATAGCGTCCTACCACTGGGCGGCGCCCTAATTCTTCAAATATTCTGAGTAAAGCACCAGTTTCCCTAATTGTGCAGAATTAGTTTGTGCAGTGATGTTCTTCACATTTCATTATTATTATTATTATTAGTCTAGATGTGAAAACATGCAGTCCAATGTAGTGTGCTGCACTTTGGTAAAACAGTAGTGCGTCATGTGGCGAACTGTATCAAAAACATGATCAGATAACAGCAGGCAGGTCAGAGTCCATGCTGCTGTGTGAGATTACAGTGTGTCGTTTAGTAAAAGTGTATGCATGCTACAGTGTTTTAGTGTATCAGCATTAGTGAGTATCAGTCCTGTATGCTGTGTCATACGAGACATCTGAGTGCAGTCTTTGGCCCGTATAGTCTGTGTTCGTGTGTTTACTATACTTTACCATGTTTTTAGCATGCTACACCACTCTACACTTGATCCTATTTTTACCATGTTTATACCATGCTACACTATACTTAACCATGTTTGTGAGGGAGGAAGATCTGAAGACTGAAAAAATAAGATAAAATAAGAAGAATTGAGACAATTTAAAGAGAATAAATGAATCCCCCCCTTGTTTGTCATGACTCAGCTGCCGCTATAACCCTTTCTGTTGCTTCTTTTCTGAGCGCCGTGTTGTGGCGTGGTTGCCGGGACAGCAAGGTTTGACATGTGGTTGATGAATCAGATGGCAATTACTGACGAGTGATGGTGACGAGCATCGTACCGGGCCTGGAGATCTGGATCACACCGCCCTGTGGCCTAATATGGGGATTCCTTCCTCTCGTTGCACAGTGGAGATCTGCCTGGATCGGGTTCTGAAGAACAGGACTTAACCTGAATTTTAATGTAACGTCTGTTTCTTTTTCCCCTTTAATCAAGAGTAAAAGTGTGTGGTGTTTCTATTTTGTATTGCTGTTTTATTTGAATGCTCTTTTCTACTGATACAGTATACATATGTGGGCACATGCGTGTCATTAGGATGTATGTTGTGTTTACGAGCACAATATACTGTATATGAATGATGTAACTATGGGTCTGGACACAAAATAGTGTTGTGCTGCTATTTTTATTGATCTATGAAAGGCTTTTGGTACTGTCGATCATTCAGTTTTATCGGATAAGCTATGTAGCAATGGCTTTGATGGGGACTCTATTGCCTGGTTTCAGAACTACCTGTTCAATTGAAACAAATGTGTAAAATCGCATAGTTTTATAACACAATCGCAACAGGTTTCTAAGCGTTTGCCACAAGGTTTGATACCGGGCCCTTCTCTTTTTTTTATTTATATTAATAATATTTCCCAGGGTATAGATTACTCTCATATCCATCTTTATGCGGATGACACTATTCTTTATTCATTTAGACCCACTCTCTCTTCAGTACAATCTAATTTGCAAAGTAGCTTCAATCAAATTCAAGTCTTTTTTATGATTTCCGTCTACTGCTCAATGTGGAAAAAACTAAATGTGTTATTTAGTAGGGGACGTGCAAATCGTACTAATCCTGCAGGCTTTGAGCAGGGCTGTAGAATTGGTATTTTTAACAACACTGGGCTTGACCAGGTAGAAATATACAAGTATCTAGGTATTTGGTTAAACAGTGCATTAACATTTAAACCCATATCACCAAACTACAGTCGAAAGTTCGAAATAGACTTGGCTTTCTTTATCGGAATAAATCTTGCTTTACACGCCCAGCAAAGTATTTACTGGTCAAGATGTCAGTACTACTCATTTCTATTTTGGGGATGTTATTTACAAAGCTGCTTCTAATTCAGCCCTTAAGAAGCCGGATGTTGAATATCACTCTGCTATACGATTTGTCCCTGGCTCTCCTTTCCGCTCTCATCACTGTGATCTCTACACTCTGGCTAACTGGCCATCACTTCAAACGCGTCGGCCATGTCACTGGTATAGACTCATCTATAAAACATGAATCGGAAAATCACCACACTACCTTAGCAAACTACTAACTATATCTGTCCCCTCTTTCAATCTTCGTTCAAGTGACCTGATTACTTTAACTGTCCCTCGTGTGTCTCCTGCTGTGGGGCGCAACTCGATCCAATATCCAGCTGCACTTGATTGGAATGAGGTTTCATTTCGCTAGGTGCTGAATTGAATTGAATTGAATATATGAACACGCTGCCCCTGTTGAGGAGCGTGTGAACTATAGTCTCCCAGCTGTGATCGGCGGTGAAACTGCTCTGGACCAGCACAGGGAATCCAACAGCAGATCTGAATAGGTCAATCAATTCCGGTTACGCACCACCCCTGGAGTAAAGCAGCTGGAGCAGGGAGGGGGCAACCCTGCAGCGTGGGGGGTGTCCAAATGAATTAGCAAAAACCTCAGAACTGCAATTCTGTTTCCAGCTGAGAAGCATGATAATCCCCAGCCGGCGCTCTCTCGGTGCATGTGGCAGGAAGATCACAGGGCAACCTTGGGGAGAGAGGCCGCGTTGTGAGAGGGCACCTGTTGTGGGTACAGCACTGTAGACTGCAGTCTGCACGGCAGGACTCAGTGGGATTGATTCTGGACGGAGGGGGCGGGTGGTTTTTCTTTCTCTCTTTGTCTGGAGTCCGATCATTTCCATGCTGTAAAGAAACCAACCAAAACCAAAACATGTCATAAACGCTTATGAAATAATCCACGAATGTTACGTCAGAGCACAGAATGCTGCTTGGCTTGGCTGATGGCAGGGATATAATGAGACAGGGCAGTTATCTGAGATGGATTTTTACCCCCCTGTGCCAGAGTGACTCAACGCATCGCTGCAACTTCATTGATTGCTTGGTAATTGATTCAGGGCCATTACATTCTTCCATCAACTCACTCGGTGTTGGGGGGGGGGATTCCTCCAGTGGAAGAAAAGTAATCTGCTGTTAAACACAGTCTTCAGCTGCTCTTCTCAGTGAGCCAGCTCTGAGGGTGACATCATCGCGTTTCTGAGATTTCTGTTCGGTTTGTTTGCGTTTGTTTTTCTTCATTCATGAACCTTTTTCTTTTCCCCCGACTCTCCTGACTGGGGCTTAAAGGTTTTGCAATAACACCCACTGCTTCTGACAGAGGGAGGGAGGGAGGGGGAAAGAGATAAAGAGGGCGGGAGGGTGAGAGAGAGAAAGAGGGAGGGTGAGAGGGAGAGAGATAGAGAAAGAGGGAAAGAGGGAGGGTGAGAAGGAGAGAGAGAGACAGAGAGAGGGAGGAAGGGAGAAAGACGGAAAGAGTGGGGGGGGTGGGGGGGCGGTGACTCAGCTGCATGACACATACCGCTCACAGAGCTGACGAAATTGCCATTCATGTGCACCGAGCAGGCCTGGGCTCTTAAAGGTACAGTCGGGAGGAGCGCAGGGCAGCATGGCAGCCCTCTGAACCCTGTCCAGGACGCCCCCGATCACATGACTGACCCCCTCCGAACCATTTCTCTGATGGGCACCTGGAGACGTTGTGAGACACCATGCCCCAAACCTGTGAGTCTCTGTGTGTTATAATCAATTACAGAGACAGGTTTTATTTTCCCACGCACCAGATATGCAAACATGGTCATTCATGAACACTTGACTTTGATTAATTAATGCAAACACACACAGAGGCAGGCACACACACATACACACGCACACATATACACATACAGCTCTGGAAAAAATGTACATTGATTTCTGAACTTATTTTTTTCCGAGCTGCATATAGATGCATATAGACACACACAAACACAGACACACGCACATATACAGAGATACATATATCTGAATTTGAACAAGTTGCAAAATCCCACCGTTAGATTGTGACGTGCCACTTTCCTGGACATTTTGTGTGTTGCTGATGTTGTCTGTATCTCCAGGAAAGCCACTGTCTATCAGTAAAATCTACACGGATACTGTATCACATCAAGTTACAGAAGTTGCATAAGTTCCATCGCTGTTGGAGGAAAAAAGAAAAGGTGCTGGCTAAGACGTTTTAAAGAGCGAGGAAGGCTGTGGCCTGCCTGAGTGCCTCGTGTGGAAAATAAAGTCAAGCTCTGGAGGTGACTTGGTTCAGGGGTCAATACCCAGCTGTCCTGCCAGATGCCAGCGTCCTACTGGCCAGGCCCTGCTTCCCTATGATACACAAAACGAGCTCTCACTTCCGCCAGCAAAACCACCATCTGCAAACTGCCATCCTGATTTGATTGGCAGGATTTTACTGCTCTTTCTTTCTTTCTTTTCTTTTTTCTTTTTATCACCACAAGTTTGTACGTGTCGAGCCCCAGGAAAGGAGCACATTTTGCACCAGGGCAACAAAAACAGATAAAAAAAGTCTCTCTAGGGCAGCAGTGTGGAGTAATGGCGAGGGCTCTGGACTCCTGAGTGGAGAGTCATTTCAATCCCAGGTGGGGGGCACTGCTGCTGTACACTTGAGTAAGGCACTGTACATAGATTGCTCCAGTAAAAACCCAGCTGTATAAATGGGTCATTGTATTTAAAAATAATATGATATACAGCTCTGGAAAAAATTGAGAGACCACTCCAAGTTCAGAAATCAATGTTAAGTGGTCTCTTATTTTTTTCCAGAGCTGTATTGTAAGTCACCCTGGATAAGAAAATATAATAATACTTCCATGTTGAAGCCATTTTAATCTTGCGGGTGGAAGAGCCTGACCATCCCTCGGCCGCGGCCCATCTGGCCCGGAGGAAGTGAGATCTCCAGGAGACAGAAGGACCCTGGATGTGCTGAAGTCTGGCCTTGGGAACCTCAGCAGTCACGCACAGCTGCAAAGTTCTTGCAGAGCCGCAGCCCCCTCTCCGGACAGTCCTCCTGGGAAACTGAGGCCGAGGACAGAGCTGGGAGCAGGAGCGCCACCTGGGGGGAAGCAGCACAGTCCTGCACTAGGGTTTCAGACGGGGAGGGGTTCCCTTGTCAGAGTCCACCCTGGAGCAGCTCGGTGACGGGACTCCGTAGCGCAATAAAGGAGCAGTGAAATCGGGGGAAAGTCTAGACTGAGAGAGGTACACAGTGAAGCACGACACGAGCTGAGAGGGCAGGGTACAGTCAGCATGGAGCCATTCAATATTTTAAAATGTCTCAACCTACACAAATGTTAGCAAACACAATGAGCCCGGCCCAGATCAATGCCACCCCCCCCCACTGGCAGCTCTGAGTCATGTCCAAACCTCCACTGAGCACAAGCTTTGCCATCCCATCTGGTCTCGAAGCGATGCTTTAACATCACTTGTCGGTCTCCGAACTGTGCTCAGGGGAGAGCCAGGACTCCCTGATCAAGTCAATTATTTACTGGGAAGTTTGCAGGCCAGAATTTTATAGTGTGGCTCAAAACGACAACTAACTAACTGTCAGCGATGTCAGCTAAGTAGATTTTATGCTGCATCGGCCTCACAGGCAGTAAATAACCTATCCACATTTTCTGTGTTCTGTTTTGCTGCATCCGATTAAAAACACAGACAAAATCATTCAACGGACAATAAAAATAGTAACGATAAGATGAAGAGTGGCGAATTGTGGTATTTACATGGAGTCCAGCTGTGGCCCTGCCTCTGTCCTCAGGGTGTCAGTGGCCCCGCTATACCACTCAGCACAGCACAGCAAACCTCAGCCCCGGACATCATGCGCAGGAGACGCTCGCCACCAGCTCCAGCCTCCTCTCAGACAGGACTGCCCTGCCTATCCACGGCCTTCTATGGAAGTAGGATTGCTGCCAACTGCCAAGAGAGCATCGTATCGAGAGCGTATCAGTGAGCGTAGTGTGTGTGTGTAGTGTGTATATATGAGAGGCAGTGTACATTTCACAGTAATTGTTAAAGCACTGGTTTGGATCAATACGCTGTACCGTTGTAGTCCCCGTAAGAGTGCTGGCACTGGGCACAGGTCCCCAGTGAGGTGGCACGGTCGTGTGCAGGGGGATCATGCAGTTCCGCCTTTCATCCAATAGATGGCACAACAGCCGTGCCACACGCCTGTTCCCGAGTGGGACTGGACTACACACAAGCTCTGCTTCAGCCACTCCAGTAGGGAAACCTGTCGGGTGACTGTCCCTCCTGCTCACCGAAACACACCCCAGCAGCTCGGATGGTGGCGGACATCCCTTACAGAGGCATCACAATCGCACTGAGATCGTGTGGGATGTCAAAACACCCTTGAAAGCCACTTAGTGAGACCTCAGGGCTGGGGGTCCTGGTTCTGCTGGGCTACAGATACAGTGTGGAAACCAGATTAGGCTCATGTATCTGTTATGTTTCTTTAGTTACATTACAGATTAGATGAGATTAGATTAGGCTAGACTTGATTCTAGGGATTTTAAAGGAGTCTAAATAGGTTTGGACTAGTTTAAGATTAGCATTACGAAACAAAGTGTATTTAAAAATCACAATCCCTCATTTAGTAGTTCATGTGAATCTTTAGACCAGAGCACCAAATGATATGAATAACAAAGCAGTGGTAGTAGTAGTTTCGTTTTGCCTAGTCATTTTTATTTTCTTTATACTGAATTGTATTTGTGAAGATGGTGGTGGTGATGAAGAGTTGCGGTTAAACAGATCCAGGCTGTGCAGCACTATCTGTGTAAAGTTGTTCATATACACCCTGCACTCACACTCCGGGCTGGCTGGCTGAGTTCGCCTTACAGCCGCTGACTCACGCCGCCTACCCCGCGTCAGCCCCCCGGCAGCCCCCCGGCCCGACCCTCTCACCTGGCGGCCGCTCCGGGCCGGGGGGCGGCTCCTCCCCGCGGTGTGACGCGGCGCTGACGCGGCACTCCGGCCTCGCTGTGACAGACAGGTGAACCGAGTGGCGGCGCCATATTGAGGAAGGCGGAAATGGGTGAGTGAGTTACAGAGAGAGAGAGAGAGGGGGGACCGCAGAGACGAGCTCCGATCACAGGGCTGGAATACACCGGATTGTTGTCTCTTGTTTCCGCTTCGGTTCATACCCTCCCCCCCGGCCCAGCCAGCCACCCACCCGGGCCGCTTGATCTCCTCTGCTGCCCTGCGCGGAGCCGGCGCTGGACGCTCGTCCGGGGCGTGTTGTGATCGGTCCCCTCTCGCCTGGCGGAGATGCCGCTCGCCCAGCTGGGAGACCCGTGGCAGAAGGTGCCGCTGGCCAACATGGAGAGCGAGGTGAGTTGGCGGCACACCTTCACTGTGCTCCCGCAAATCAGCCCCCGGTGACAGCGCCGAGCGGGACACACAGCCCGGAGCCGCAGGGCAGGAAGTGGAGAGCCCAGAGAGAGCGAGTGAAAGCCCGCGGAGTGTGTAGTAGTAGTAGTAGTAGTGGGGAAAACAGTCAGTCGGGCTGGAGTAGTGCTGTAGTAGGCAGCCCCGGGACACTCATTCCTTAAGGCAACTGTATGCAAGTTGTAGCTTCACTTGAGATGTGCAGACGGGGCGTGTGAGTAGCGTCCAGATGGGTATTTTCTGCCCAGCATCACCGAGTTACTGTCGGAGGAAGAACGGTCACGGACGTTGCATTCATTTATGTACACCCCTTCACTTTGCTTTGGCTTCCTTAGATCACAGACTTGATACGGTACGTATTAACTGCTGACCCTGGTGAAAGGTGTATGTGGTTGATCTATGAAAGGGGGTAGCACGATTACTGTTCACTGGTCCCATTCCCATGTGTGTGTGTGTACTTGTACATGCCCTAGTCTCAGTAGTCACCCGTCTGTAAATAACAGTGAAGCTGCGGAAAGTGTGGCCCCGGTTTGCGCATGAACTTGTTTCTGTGCGCAGAGCCCGCACTGCAGCTGCACTGTCTGCGCAGTCCTGCCCTCACGCCCCGCAGCAAAACATTGCGCACCTCTGCGCGCCGCTCTTGCGCAACGACTTCCCCGAAGCGTGTTTTAAGACAGATTGCAAATCAAGATCAGTTATTAAAAGAAAACGTTTCATCTGTTGGTTACCTGCCAGCTAGTGTAACAATCTGATTTTATTTCGAAATCTTAAGACTAATTGGGTGGTAATTAGTCTTCTGCCGGCGGAGCGGGTGTATTGTTTCGGGATCGCTGGAAGTTGCCGGGGATGCTCCGTCTCTACCACTGGGCACAGGTTTTGTAACGACTGCACATTGTACTGATCCAGGTTCTGACCATGATCCGCATTGTTTATGCAGGTATGCCCCCCCAACCTTCCAACGACGTTATTCCTCGGGGAGCCCACCTATATTTAGGCAGCACTAGACGTTTCCCCGATGGCGTCCTTGGTCTTGATTGATGATATAACGCCGAAGTTGCCATTTCCACAGCCTTCACACATCAAGGGGAGCTGCCTTGTAGGTCAGGTGGGAAGGGCGTCATTCCATTCCTGTGACGCTGTCACATTCCATTAGCATCCCACTATTGTTCCAAGCAATTCCAAGTGTGCTTCATTGCACCGAACCTGGCATGAAGGTAGAACCCTCCACGTAATTTTCCTGCGTGTCTGGACTTGTGTGTGCAGTATTTTTTCTTTAGATGGTGGCTATTCCTTAGGTGTCCTACAGGACATGTGGGAGACCTTTCCTTCCCTGTGCCACAAATAAGACTCACCACTTTAATTTTGAGGATGGTCTAACACCCAGCTTCATGCGCAGTGCTTTGAAGGGATCACCTTCTTAATTCTAATGAAGAAAGTGTGTGTGGGGGGGGTGCAAGGCAGGGTAGGGCTGGGCTGACACAACTTTGTTTCCATGGCTGTTTCCAATCAAACACTCTGTAAACTGTTACCAGTATTTCCTCCTACAGCATGTGTGTGAGTATGAGAGAGCAAGCAAATCTATGATTATAGGTTTTTTTTTAGAGGATAACTGTCATTTTGTCCCCCACAAACTCTTCAAATTGGTGTCAGACGTTCTGTTAGCACGCTCTGCAAGAAAACGAAAGGCGTCTCTTCCATTTTAACAAGATGCAGCCTTTTTTGTGCTCTGCGAGCAGTGACTGCACTGTGGCCCAAGCCTCTCCTTTAGTGGTACCGATTGCAGGACAAAGCACAGACACTGGGGCGGCAGACCTGCAATAAGACTTTGAAAACGTCAGAGTGTCAATCTGGGAGTTCTGCAAGCTGATCTCCTTAATCCGAGTGATGCTCCCTGCATTTTTAGAGTAGTGCTGCATCGCCAGGACTGTGGGCAAGCGTGTTTTTTGCGCTCTCCTCCTCCTCTGTAACCTGCTACCCGAGACTTCGTACAGTCTGATTAGAAGTCATCACTGGCAGTCTTCACACCAGCAGCCAGACTACTTTGCAGAATTGAAAATGTGAAAGTTAAAACGTAAATAAATCGCTACAGTACACTGCACAGACAAGATGCGTTTTATCACTAACATCGTCGGTTTTATAGCGGTTGCATTAAAGTACCATCAAATTATTATTATACTTTGTAACACCTGAGTAGATTCGGTTTATTGTTTTTTTGTTTTTGTTTTTCTGGCTCAGTAGCTGCTCGTTCTTCCTACCTGACACATCAGGAGTGTGCAACTGATTACACCCCCCAGTGTTTTTCACAAGCGATTTGCTTTTGTTTTTCAGAGGTATTATTATTTCTTCATTTTGTACATGTTTCTGCCATTTGCCTCAAGTTCATTCATTCTCTGGATTGTTGATCTTGTCCTGGAAGGATTTATTATTATTATTGTAGTTGTTGTTTGAGAAGTATTGGGAAGGTACTAAATTGCAGAACCTAGTCCTGCTGTATTGGGTGTGTGTGTGGTGCAGTACTGTGTGGAGGGGGGTATGGTTTGGCTGGGGTTTGTGTGTAGTGGTGCTGTAGTCCAGCTCAGTGTGTGTGGCACTGTGCATGCAACTGTGATGTGTTGTGTGTTTGTTGTCCTGAGGTCCTGTCTGTCGTTTGTTCCCACAGAATGGGCACCAGGTGGCGGAGGACTCGATGGGAGAAGACGATTCGTTGTCCTGCAGTGTAAGTTTTTTTTGTTGTTGTCCTTTTGTTTTCTTTTTCCCCAATTGTTTCATTTTTGTTCTGTTGACCAAACACTGTATGTCCTCGGCTCAGCGAGAAGAAGCTTCCCCCACATGGCTTGTGTCTGGGCTCTTTACTTACCTACTTGTTCATCGTTTCCCTGAGGTCGAGCAGTTCTGATCCGTGACGGTGGATTGTCATCTGTGTGTGTGACGTGACCGCCTTAACTGTACTTGGGGTTGTGGTTTTGGAGGGGGTGGGGATGGATGTAAAGCTATTATAAGTCAGTTATCCTTCTTACGGTCTTCTGCAATTTAAAAATAGTTGGTCAGCACCCCAGCTCAGTGTCTCCCCACTTATCGGATGAAAACAGCCAGGAAATGGGCTGTATTGATTTCTGAATCCCTGCTGTAGTGGTTCAGCTGCAGTATTGAGTTTACGTCCCGAGCAGCAATCTGCAAACCCTGCTCTCTCTGCACATCTAATGGATGTAATAAATGCATCAGAGCTTTAAGCCCTTTGAGAGAGCTATCGCAAGCTTCCTGACACATCATACGCTGTAAAAACTAAATAAATAATCATAGCAAAAAAATGTAGAGTCAGGGCTAATGATATATCGCTGTCTGCTAACGTCAACATTCAAGGAGCAGAGGCACAGGGAAATATCCTGTTGGAATTGTATCCATGGGCATAGCTGGGCTCCTTTCCTCTCTCACACAGCTGATGTCAAAGGCATCTGGAATCCGACCTTAAAATCTCTGCAGACCTCTGATGGCTGATGTGAACGTGGGTGTCGGGCAGATTGACGCGGAGTTTGTTTTGATTGTATGCCTATAAAGATCCCCTTTCCTGGGACTGGGATCCCACTTCAAGATCCCGGTGCACAGTCCTTGCACTGGGGAGCGGCACTAACGCACTTGTATCAAGGCTTGCTGTAGGTGTTGTTTTAGAGAAACTCGTACCAGCACCAAAAGGGGTTGACTTGCCCAGTCACGTATGCCGACCTGTCTGCCTGAGGATCAGTAGCTCTGCCTCCTGCTCTCTGGGCGTGAGGAGGAGGAGCCGCATACTGCAATAATAAATGAATAAATAAATAAAGGAGACTTAATATATTCATGGCAGGCTTCTTGACACTTGTTCTGGAGTGTTAATTGCTGTTATAGCCACAGGAATAAAGCTGGTTTTAGATGCGACTTGCCAAAAATAAAGTGAGACCAAGCCTGGGCGCAGTCTCGTGTTAACGAGGCATCATGCTCTCGATCCTCCAGTTCCCCGTTAACGAGGTCACGTCCGCGGAGAGGAGAAGGTGTTGGGGGTGGGTCCATGAGCCTGCAGCCCAGTTCGGCTCCATTCAATTAGGAGGGTCTTCACTCAGCTCCCCCGGTGTTGATATTAGTCTGTCATTGTAACACCTCCCCCCGCAGAGATTGCAACTGAGGATGATCGCTTGGGACTCGTGTGCGTGTGCATGTGTGTCACAGATTGCAAAAGCGTGCGACTGGGACACTGACCAGCACTCTGCACAGGAAGGAGCACAAACGCCGTCGAAACGCCCGTGGAGAACCACACACTTCTGTGGGTTCCGTCCGGTTCTGACCCTCGCACTCCGTCACCCTCTCAGAAGCGGCTCGTGAGCTTTTTCTTTTTTCTTTTTTTTTTTTCTTTTTTCCTGCACCATCCAAGTGGAGCCCAGAGCAATAAACCCATTTAAGATGATCTACTGCGATTATGGCATCTGGAGCTTTCAGGAGCTTCATTAAGAGTATATTGAGTGAGTCCGCCAGGGCGTACAGATAGAGGCCAGCAGGTGCTCCAGAGCTGTAGGGCAAACTCACACAGCTGTCATTTTAAAGGAGAAGAGACTCTGCAGGTCAGAGTTGTGCTGGCAGCCTCTTTAAATGCCACATGGCAGCTTTTTGTTTTGTCTTTTTGCTGAGATGATTTATTTTAGAACAAGGAGCCGCTGCCAAGGCCAGAGTCTCCCAGTGAAGCCTGTGCCTCCTTTCAGAGACACTAATCTTCACGGTCCTCCACGGTGTTTCTGCAGTGCTGCTGCAGGTCCCCCTCCACTCGCCGCTTATGTCCTCTCCTTCTCCAGAAAAAATAAAACGAAGGAGAGCGCATTCTTTTGTTTTCCGGACGCTGGGTGTGTCTGAGGGGTCTGTGGTGAGCGCTGAGCGGCAGGGGGCTGGAGATATTTGCTTTAACTTAATATTTTGTTCTCTTGCTGGTGCTGGAAAGGCAGCCATCCTGTGCTGGGTGCTGAGCAGATGCAAACACCCTGGCCACCCTCTCAAAGAGTCCACCACCACCATCACCACCACCAGTGTCATATAATAACAGGTCTGTTGCAAAAGAGGGGTAACACAAAGTGATGCGCTGAAATGAAGACTTGAGGCCAGTCAGTCATCGACACTTCTGCATGTCAAGCACAAAGCCGATGACCATACAAAAGATGAGCACCACTATAGCAACGACAGAAACATGGCCTGTGGGTCAGACAGGATACCGCTGTAAATCAGGAGCACAGCGGACATGTGTTGTAGTCCATAACAGGTCATTATCTCGTGTTGTGTGCCTTTTGTCTGCATTTTCTCCTTGTTTGTTTAGCCCTGCTGTGTGTCCACTGGGCCGTCCT
This sequence comes from Amia ocellicauda, assembly GCF_036373705.1. Lineage (NCBI taxonomy): Eukaryota > Metazoa > Chordata > Actinopteri > Amiiformes > Amiidae > Amia > Amia ocellicauda. Next base: position 30,785,947 of record NC_089852.1, read on the forward strand.
GGGTTGCGTTTCCTTGGTAGTTTGAAAACCAGACGCTTTGGAATAAAGTCTCTTGCAGTTTGTTTGCGCCTAAAGGGATGTTTGGAAGTAGCTGTCACAGGGAAGCCTACATGTCTATATCTATATCTATCTACCTTCAAAACCTCCCTGACATGGACACAAGGCAGGGATCGGGTCTAGTAAAGGGGAGGACCAGCGAATCACAGAATTGCAGGTGCATTGAGAAGGATGCCTCAGAACAAACCCGCTGGTCCTTGTTGTTTTAGTTTTGTTTCTAAGAGTGTCCGGTGCCTGTAATGGGTGAGTCGTGCGGTCGCCAGGGCTGAAAGACTGCAGGGTAGCGTCAGGTTAATTAACTGCGATGGAGTGCAGCCCACAACTGCTCTCTGGACACAATAACACACTGCTTTAAATAGAAACTAAAAACACACTGCGTTCAGGGCTTTTCTGCACCTTGTTACTGCAGCTGGAAAGGTCTGTGCTGTTTCCAGCCTGGCCTGCTTCCCCCAATACCCCTATGTGTGTGTTCAGGGTCTCTGTGTGCTTGTAAACCCCATCCTGGACCCATGGAGTATTAACTTCATTGTGTATTTGTTTACTTCACTTACTTACCTATTTTAAATGCATCGAGTGGGCGGCTAAGTGGAGCAGGTGATGAGAAAGCAAGCGGGGAGAGCAAAGAGTGCGTTTCCATGTGACCTGGGCCAGGAGTTCAGCCTCAACATCAGGGGCTAAAGCTGGCAGCAGACCCGACCACCAGCTTCCTGCACTGACCACAAAACTCGGCTGTAGCAGCAGATTCCCACGCCAGGCAGGGCAGATGAATGCAGTGTTGTAGTGGCGCTTTCTGTGCCGCTGTCTGATTGGGCCTTGAGACCGGCCTCCGTCTGGTCTTCCCTGGTGTGCTCGAGCCGCCGTGCCCCATAGCGAGAGTCATGTCAGCCTGCAGGTACGGGTCAACAGAGGAGCGGCACCCCCCCACACTATTTAGGCCTCCATTCAAAATCAATGGATGGAGGAAAATTAAAACACGATGAAGTGAGTGACAACGCTCCGGGCGTCCAGATTCCTGCTGTAATGTTTGTAAGGACAAACGCACTGCTGACGTGTCCTCTGTAGCTCATCTAACATCTATTAGCTAACGCCTCGAGGAGTTCAGCTCTGAAGGGGCACCCCAGGAAGCAGCGGCAGTAGCCACGCCTGCGAGGAAGTCACCCAAGTTGCCACTGCAGCTGAGGAGGTGCGATCCTCCGACAGAGTGCGTCTTCCTGTCCTTTTACACCTTGGCAGGGGCTCGTCTCTCTCCCCCTCTCCCTCCACTTTCCTTTCCCCTCTTCTGCCTGGACACAAAGAACTCAGTCGCTCTATTATCGCAAAACCCTGCGAACAGAAGCCCAGTGGGTGAAAAGGCCTGTAATTAGGGCTGCTGACAAGCCTCTTTCTTCGCAGGCCCTGGACTCAAGTGGCTCAGCGTGCCGACTGTGGCGAGGGAGCTGGTTGGGCACTACGATGTACAGCACGAGTTTCCTCTCTGCTTTCTCTTCTCTGCTGTCCTCGGAGCTTCTGTTTGTTCAGGTCTCTCCCGCTCCCCCCCCCCCCCCCCCCCCACTCGCTCATTCTCGCGTTTCCTGTGCCGTCTGACCTCGACGAGTGGCGATGTGCTCGAAAACGCTTCCTCTGAAGCCCAGGAGGAATTAAAAGCCCTGGATTTGTTTGCTTGGTACTTGTACTCCCCTTCCCCCACCCCCCCTTTTATTTCTCTGTTTTTATACCACAGTGTTGCCACTATGTCTGTATGCCTCTGTTCAATAACAAACAAAACGTATGTAATGTGCATAACTCATGGCTCTCATGGTAGTTGTGTGCTGTGGCTTTGTTTTCCTCTCTCCTTTTCCTCCTGGTAATAAGCCATAAAACTGTGTTCTGTGCTTATGGATTCGTCCCAGCGCACTGTGATGCTGGGAGGCCCTTCCTGTCCCTGCCCTGTCCTATGGCGTGCAGTCCGTGATGGACATACATCAGCAGTGATAAATTGCCACTGACCTCCAACCCGGAGCCATTCCGCAGTGCCTTCGCAAGTCCGGAGGCTAATACAGGTCTCCTTGGAGCTGCCATGAACATGGGAGGAGAATAAATTATCTGGAGAGAAAAAAGTTACTCATTGCTGGGTTGTGCACGGCTTTCATCATGAAAGCGGAAAACATCCTTCACGGTTTGGGAAATCACCAATGTCACCGTGGCACTTTTTGCAGACTGGGCATTTCCCCTGTGTGCACAATGCCTGGGCGTCTTTCTCTCTGCAGCTATAGACTGAGCTGCAGGATGGGGCCTACCGATACTGAGATTATTTCGGATAAGGTCTGCTGAAAGGAGTGGGGTGGGGTCACAGAGGTAAACCTGCAGCGCTGTAGCGTAGCATGGTAATTTTTCAGCGCCTTGTAAGAGCCCAGTTAATGCACTGACAGAGCTGCTTCCTGGGCACTGAGTATTAAAGTGCTACAGATCCCATTACTGAGCATGTAGGACTGAGCGCAGTCTAATTATGTCTGTGATGTAGCCTCTCTATATACGTCTAAATATGTATTTCTTATAACTCGGATTTCCAGCCACAGGAAGGTGTTAAAGAATTTGAAATCCTTGAGCAGCCCGAGTGAATTCCCCAGAATGCCGTTCTTCCCCGGTCTTTCCCCTTCAGACCGGACAAACTGTTGCCACTGTGTCAAGTTTAATAGACTTGGAACCTTGGGGCATTTGATCCATGGGCAGCAATTTAGTCATCCGCATGGGCCCCGGTTTCATAATTTAAAGCCTCTTAAAGTGACGGGAGAATATCGGAGCTGCCTCGGACAATGTCACGCTGCAGCCTCGCGTTGCGTGTGGACGGCCGGTTTCGTGAGCGGGTCAGACAGTGCGCGCTATACAGCAGCTGCTTAATGTCACTGCTGCCTTTCCTGCAGATTTACTGGGTCGAGGACATGGATACGAGCACACGTGGACACACGCACATGTGGACTTACTGTTACAATGCAGAGGTTTGTGATGATGGATGATGTTTCTTAAATTTCACCAAGTGATACTGTAAGCTTGTAATCTGGAAAAACAACAGTTTTAGGAAAGAAACACACAAAACAACAACAAAAATAGCTGTGAGTGCCTTGGTTTCATTTGACAGTAGCTTAAGGCACAGTGGTTTGACCCAGAGGATGAGGTGATATCCTCCTTCACCTTTTTAATCTTTTTCAACATTTTAATCCTCCTCTTCCTCTTTCTGTTCCTTTTCGTTGTTCCTCCTCTACTTCCTCTTCTTTCTGCCTGTCATATTGTGAGACACATGTATAGCAATATTCAGGCTCACACACACACACACAGTGGTACAGGACCGCCTGTCTGACCAAGTAGCACAGTGGGCACCACGGAGGTCTGATCCCAGGTAGGAAGATCCCCAGGTGAACTCCCCCCTGAGGTGTGGCATACAAATCCAGGTGTGGCTGCACTGGCTGCACTGGCTGTCTCTCCCTCCCACACAAGCCCATGGCCTGCAGGCACCCTGCTGAGCTAAGTCTTCTGGGTATTGGAGAACAGATTAAGCTGCCATCGTGGGCGTTTGGTTGTCGCGACCTCTGAACCCGTCCAGACCGCCCCCCACCTTCCTGCTCCAGCATTGCACGGAGTTAAAAGGAGTGTTTTTCCAGAATCGGCACTAGCGCTCTCGCCAGCGAAGAGCTCGGCAGATGGGTATGTAATCTGCTTTCTGCCATCTGGACTTTTTTTTTCTTTTTCTTTTTTTTTTCCCCCGTCATTAATGAGCACAGATTGAACAGGCCGTGTTCCATCTCCTGTTGTCTGAACAAGGTGTCTGTTGCTGAAGAGCACCAGGGTGGTGAAAAGTGCATGTTGTTTGTTTGTTTGTACCGCAGAACAACCGCAGAACATCAGCTTGCATAGGTCTATATCTTTATAACGGTTGCTGGGGTACCCCCCTGTTTCGAGGAGGAACTTTAAGAAGCTCAAATATCTGCCGCAGGAGGCGTGCGGTGGCTGTGGAGTCTTTGCAAAACCAGAAAAATCTGGAAAACTGAGAGAATCTAGTTCCTTTTTCAGCCAACCAAAGATTTCTTTTATTTGTATTATTTGTATCTTTATTTTAAAACTCTGCATATTGCATATCAGAGTACAACTCCCAGCATGCTCCTCTTGTCTGAGTGAATTCAGTAAAAAATAAATAAGTAATGCTTGCACGTTCTTGTTACACTCTGCCACCGTCGGCGCTCCGCACACTCGCCGTGCTCCCTGGGGGGCGGGGGGGGGTTGGCAGTGACACTGTGCTAATGGCATGACCCCCTGGCTCTCTCACACACAGGAAGGACTTCATTCGGCACTCAGCAGACTGCAAATTGCATTGATCGGTCCCCCCGAGGACTGTCCATCAGTTTAAATGTCACTTTCTCCTGTCAGTGCCTGTAGAGGGGGTGGGGGGGGTGGTCAGGATACATAAAGGGAAGCAATTAAATACTTGTAGGAGGCCTTCTCTTATAGATGTACAAGAGGAGGGAAGCACATTTTCCTTAAATGGGCTGGGACCAAGAATCACTTTGTCTCTGTGGGACAGTGTGGTGGGGCCAGTAAGGAGGTGACCAGTTGTGTGTGGAGAAGCTGTGTGGGCAGCAGGCAGGGCTGGGGAGTGCGACTCTAATTGCAGTATTGAAAGTGAAGTCCAGTTTGTAATTGGAGAACGTCTGCAGCCCGGGCAGTCTTGTGGGTATTGCCACAGTTACACCTACAGTGTTGTGGGTACCGCCCGGACAGTCTTGTGAGTACTATTGTGACAATTGCGTAGTTCTAGGGTGCTCCCCTCTCGCCGTACATTACAGTGAATCACCACAGCCCCAGACATAACACAGCAAGTGTACGCTTTCATTATCGATCTCATCCAGCTAAAAATGCCCACCCCCATCAGACCTTGCTTAAGTGACTGAAAACAAACAAGCACAGAGCTAATCACTAATATTACTCTGAATGTTTTTAGTTTTTAAGGATTTTTCTGTTAGTTGTTTCCTTGTTTTCAGCGCATGCTAATGGCTTTTCTTTCATTGTGCATCTTTCTGTCTGAAAGCCCTTCTGAGTGCACCGCGCTGGACGCTTTCAATAAATCTCCTTGGCGGAGCCGGCAGAGAGGCCATCCATGCCACAGTCGAGAGCGAATGCCAGCTGTGCCGAGAGAGACGTGAATCTTTGTTCCGAGGTGCTGTCTTGGACTGCAGACGCATTCCAGTGGAAACGGCACATAGTGTCTCTGCACAGGGGGCCTGCGTTCCTGCCCCGCTTGCAATCTGCCTTTTTACACACTGGAATATGGAGCGATTCTATATCCTCTTTTTTTTTTTTTTCCTGCTTTTATTTTTCTCTCTCTCCTTTCTTTTCCCTTGATAATGAAGCGCAAATTAGTTTGTCTGCCAGCTCAGCTCGAACGAGGTCAGGTTTGCACTGCAGGTGTGATGATTGACAATGGTACAATCCCGACATGATGGTTTATTAATTTATTAAGTTCAAATGTCATGTCAGACCTTTTTCCCCTCTGTATTTCAATGCAGTAACAAGCAGCTCTTGTGGAGCAGTGAGCACCTCAGTCAGACAATGGGGGGGGGGCCTAACTGTACAGCCAGGCAGTTAGAGATGTCTCAGAAAGTCTTCAGCTCCTCTCCAGCAGCCGCTGTGTCGTAGGAGTCACTGGACACCTGTTTTGGCAGGGTAGCATGTACCTGGCTAGGTCCCCCCCGCCTGAAGACTGTAGCATCTCAGCCGGTCCCTGCCGCTGGGCAATTTCTGCTCTGACTGCAGAGAGGCCAGACTGGTGACGGCCTCTCAAGTAATACCTCAAGGGATAAGTGTAGATATCTGAACGTCTCTGTGCTTTTGTGCCTCCTGGGTACAAATTGTTCGACGACTTTGCAACAGCTTTCAAGTTGTTGTGGATCGAACCTGCTGTGTGATGGGTGGGGGCGCGGGGGGGTGCTCTGATTTCTGAGTTGCTGTCAGGCGTGGGCCGTGCTGCCTGTTGCCTGGCTCGGGCTCAGTGTTCCTCCGCAGGGGTGTGACGCTGCGGGGGGGGGAGGTGGGTGCCGCTGGCATGGAGACGGCTCCGGGTGCCAGGCCAAGGGAAGCGTGGGGGTGCCACCCTGCTGCCTCCACAGACCCTGTCTTTGTCTTGGCTCTGAGAACCGCAGTGGCCGCTCCCTGCCTCAGGCTGCCCAGGCAGTTTCTCAGTTTCCTGTCTTGTGCTCTTGCTTAGATGTCAGGATGCTCCTGAAGAGGAGGCTCCGTGGCTTTCTTGTGTCGTTCATGCAAATGTTTTTAATTTTTTAATCTCACACCGCCACTGACAGACACTACAGGGGCTCCTGCTCTTTTAATTCATTAATTTAACTGGCTATGAGTTTAATTTGTTCATTGGCTAACTAGTGCAATCCTGTTAATTTTGATGCAGAAGCACTTGGAATTGGTTGCAGCCTCCAGCACCATGAGTGTCTCCTCTGTCCCTGGTTGTAAAAATAATGATAAAAATAACAAAACATCACTCTTTGGACTGTGAGCGAGAGACTATACGTGTGTGTGTGTGTGATATTTGTCAGTAGATTCCAGCCTCACAGGACGTAGCTCTTCTCTTTGTTTTTTTGGGCGCCTTCATCCTCTCTGATCTGTCAGGAAATCAGCACTGAGATTTCACCCAAATGCGGCTCAAGTTCACCACCTTGACTTAAGTAAGGGAGCAGTTCTTTCCATTGTGAGATGTAGTTTTCCTCCGTCTCTGTCCCCTCTGCCCCCCCCATTCCCCCACGGGACTGGTTTCTCTCCGTCGTTGTGATGTCCGCCCCCAGTCCCACTGCGTATTCCCTGTGAGCCGTGGTGCAGGTGTTTGGATTAGTGTTACCGGACAGCCGCATGAGTCAGTGTGGAGGGAAGCGTGGGGTGGGGGTGGTGGTGGTGGTGGGGGGTGATTCAGACCTGACCGGGATCACTGCTCTGATTCACAGGGGAGAAGACTAACTCAAACAGAATCTGTGCTGACTTTAGCCCAAATTTAGCCCCGATTATTAAAAAAAAAAAAAAAAAACGCCAACAAATCAAAATAACTGGATTTTTTTTTTTTTTTTTAAATAACAACCACTAGACATAGAGGAGCTGATCTAGGCTGGTCATCCCCCCTGCCCTCCCCTGTTCCCTCCCTGTGGTTTCCTGGGCAGATGCTGCTGTCCTATCAGCTGTTGCTCTGGCCCAGTGTGTCCTGCTTCCCTTCTGTTGCCACGGGAACAAGAGAGGGGACTCCAGCCCTCTACAGGACATGTTCTAATCGCCGCGGTTACCAGCAGCTGCAGGACCTTTCCTGGGCCAGTCCTTCCTTTAGCCGTCCTCCCCCTGCCTGCGCTGTGGCAGCCGGCTCCCATCCCCGGCCGGCCATGCTGTGCTTGCCATGCTGAGACTCCTGCTGCCCCGACTCCGGCAGGGTCGGCCCCGGGTAGGCACCCTGCTGTCCTGTGCGGCGCGCTTCTGCAATAGGACGGAAATATCCTGTCATTTTATTATTTAGTTTCTGTGTCTAGTATGTTTAGTTTTATTTAAATCGAGCCATCATCTCCGTTTAATATTGTTTTTGGTAGTCGGTGGTTTGTTCAACTTCGGTTATAATTAAGTTTTTGTTATTATTGTGGTTGTTCTTATAAGTTGGCGAGCATGAGATTTTCTCTGCGCGGTGTTTAGGGAGATTCCTAAAGAGGCTGTTCTCCTTTCTTAAAAATAAACACTTTATTAGTTTATTCAGAAGTCTAGCTGGGCTTGTGGTGTACATAACCTTATCGATGTGTGCTAATTCGTGCGTTTCACAAATGCGTACGTGTCAAAAGAAAATTTGAAGTGTAAAATCGAAAATGTGAGAAGTGTGAAAGCGAGTTGGGAGTGGTTTGGTGGTGGGAGCGTCTGCTCTTCCTATGCAGTGGGGTTGTGCGTTTCACAGTTTGTGCAGCTGAGGGGCAGGGAACTCTTGTCTTTTTAAAAAAAAAAAAATGTGTGGCGGGTAAGCTTTCTAGCATGCGGAGAAGAGCTCAGCACCCCACAGTGACCGTGGATTCAGTGTTTGATGTCGGGGTCAGACACTGGCTCTTTTGCCCTTCCTGGTGTAGGTAAGCTCAATGACTAACCCCCCCCCCCCCACCACCACCTTGTGCTTGACGTGGGTTCACAGGCAGTGGAGGCTTTGTGTGTCTGAGCAGAAGGGTGCTGACTGAGTTTGAAGCCCAGCGGGGCAGTTGGAAGCAAGCGGGTATTTGATGTTATACCTCTGGGATGGCAAGCCTCTTTTGCATTTATTCCGCAGTCACACCTTTCCCAAATTAACAAAACCAGCAAAGGAAAAATTAAGAGAATTTGGCTCTCTTTTTGCCCCCCCCCTATTTTGTATTTAGTTTTTTAATTCCTGTAGAAGCAGACGCAGATTCCTATCGGGACAAGTCTGGACGTGCCTGGTGGAGTGAGGAGCTGGCAGTGTGTGTTGAGCTCTTAGCAGACTGTGCCCCAAACAGGAGTGCTGTCTAAGAGTCTGTGTTCAGGGGGCTTTAGCATACTTCAAAGATTGTGAGATTGTGTCTGTGCATGTGCATGTGCATGTGTGTGCGTGTGCGTGCGTTTATAAACAGTCTCCTCAGAGGAGACATGACAGCCTTGGCTCTGTGCGGTGTGTGTGAGGAAGTGTTGGGCAACAAGGTGCCTCACAATTGAGAAACAAAAAAGGCAAATCTGCAACTGCACTAAGAGTGTCCTGTGTCCAGTAACTCCACCCGAGCTGGGCGTCCCAGCATAGAAACCTTCAAGATCTTCATCTAGTGCTGTCAAGCCTAGTGTGTCGTTTTTTTATGGCCTTTTCCGATCTGCATAAACTTAAATCTCAAATGGCCTTTGTTATTAATCTTGCTTATCCTTATAATCCTCATTATTGTAACTTTAGCAGCTTTGGAAAGGTTTCAGAAGACTGCATTAGGATCAGTCTTTGCAGCCGAACACAGCGGTTTGCTTTACTGACTGGGCACAGTGCTGACCTGGGGACAGGGGGACACTTCGAAACAAAAGGTGATCAGCAGCATTGGCCTGATGGATAAATAAACCGACTGATAAATTAATGGGTCGATAGATGGATGAGCAGACCCTTGCTGTGGATGTGGAGTGTTGTCTCCCTTGCTGCTCCACGGGGAATCAGTGCCGGAAACAGAGCAGCTGCTCCCGGGTCCCCAGGGCTCCTCCGCATATCGGAGCTGCAGCTGAGACTCGGGGGGACAGGAGGGGCTGGCTACAGTACTGCTCCCTGAAGCTGCTCTGCCCCAGAGGGCTGCTGCTCCAGACACTCACTCTGTTGGTTACTTCTGTTCTCTCTAGTGTTCTTTCTTTTAGTCTGCGTTGTTGTTTTGTTTTTGGATCTTTGATCTTTTTACCTCTGTGTGTGTAGTGCGCTCTCTCTCTCTCTCTCTCTCTCTCCCTGTGCTGATCTGATAGCCTGTTGAATGAGACGATATCAGTGGAATTTGCAGGAAGGATTCCAGGACAGGACAAGAACAGAACAGGGAACGGCTGTCTGTCATCACTGCCCACACACTGAACCCCCCCCACCAGGCCCATCTCCTTCTCTCTCCCTCCTCTTTGCAGCCATAGGAAATACCTCGGCCACTTGTTTGGCAAGCTTGTGTGCACATTGCAACCCTTAGTGTTGGTACTTTGTGATTAAAATATAAATTTAAAAAATAAAAACACAAACTATAGAATGATTTACAGGGGTGTCTGTCTCTGTTTCACTGGAGAGCCGGGTCTCTAAATAATCCATCACTGAATACCTTGGGCACATGGACTGCCTCATGTAGGGAGTTTTTTCAATTTGGATAGAGCCAAAACAGAAGGCTCTCCAGGAGCACGGTGCTGGTCCGTGGTCACCCCAGATATACTCTGAGATCGATCCTTGCTCTTGCGTGGAACTAATTTGGTGTGGCTACCATCCGGGGAATAGCAGGGTTTTATGTACTGTGGACATTCAATCATTTCTGAAGCGCGTGGCTGCGTGGGGCGCGGGATTCGAGACGTTCAGGCAGGCCCCTGGAGAGACGGTCAGCGCTGGCCACACACTCCACACCATTCTGCACTCGCCTGCTGTTTCAGTTCCTTGTGCAGAAGGCGGGAGAGACAAGTTCAGATACAGGTGTTTAAAGAGTGCAGGATCCGGGTTCCTTCCAGTCGCTCCCATCCGGTCACCCCAGCGACTGGCCGGACAGCAGCTGAAGTCCTGGCTGTGAATGAGCTGCAGTTGGGAGAGGAGGAGGACGGTGGGGGGAGGAAGTCTGTCAAGGAGCTGTAGAATCTAGAAAATCCAGGAAACGCACTGTAAAAATAAATGTTTCAACTCTGCACTGCTCTCGACTCCAATTGTAGTGTCTTGTGGGAAAGGGTAGAGTTTGTGTGTGTATTTTTAGTTCCTCTTTGTTGGTGGTGGCGGCAGTGTTTCTGTAAACCGGAATCGCAGGGTTGGTTTCCGTGGAGTCCTGGCCGGCGAAGGACAGCGTCTCCTGTGTCCAACAATGCAGCCGGACGTTGTCAATAAAGACAAAAATCTCTTAACACCCGTGACCTCTGAATACTGAACTCTGAACCTTTTGTTTCCTTAATGCTGTGTTTTTAGTTTTTTAATCCAGTGTGAGTGGGGGTCGGGGGGCATTGTTGTTGTTGTTGTTGTTGTCGTCCCTGCTCACAGTTTTACAGGATTGTTGTGTTTATGTTAAGTGCTAATGTAGATGGTGAGATAGTGTTGTGCACTTGCTTGCTGCTGCTGCTGCTGCTGCTGTTGTGACTGTAATTGAAGAGAAACAGAAGTTACTTTACAATGTGCACATATTGAAAACTGTAAATTGTCTGTGGCTTTGTTGGCAATAATCATATGTAGTAGAATATAGTATGTTAGCGGGGGGGTTAGTCTGTCAGGCCCGTGCAGGTGTCCTTGCCCCCGCGCCTCTACTGGCAGGCGGCCTCGCTCCTTGCCTCCTCCTCTTCTCGGTGCAATTAACTAAATTGTCGTCAGAGAGGAGGCAGTCATCTGCTTGACTGGGCAGGACAGAGGGGCAGCCTGTGATCTGCCACAGCGCCAGACAGCCGTGAGGAGATGAAGGTGAAATGAGATTTATTTTATTTCCCAAGCTTGAGGTCAAAGAAGCAGCAGCTGACTCATGATGCTCTGTCCCACTTTTAAAAGGCCTCTCCCCTTCGCCGCGGTCAGCAGGCCAGCTGACGACACAGCAGTGTTTATCCACAGGAGGGTTTTATCGAAGGTTTTAAGCTACGGGGGATTCGTGTTCTCGGGAACAGGTTTTATAGTAGTTTCCTTTCAATTGGAAACTGATCAAGACCTCAAATCAACATAATTAAGACCTGAGACGGAAATCCAGACACCCTTTGGCCCTGAAGCTTTGGTATTGTCTCCCCCTGTTTAAAGTCCAGTCTCTCCTTACTCCCCCTCTCCATACTGTGATCTTAACAGAGGCACAACCTTCTCTTCTGCTGCTGCTCCGGCGCTGTCACACTGGGGCTACCCACCAGTAATGCACACCTACACTGATCCATGAGTAGAGACCGTGCCACTGTATGTCAAGTGTTTGGAGACGCAGGCACGAGCGAGTGCCTATTCTTGGTCTATTCCATCTCCCCGTGGGCTGGGGGGTCGGTGCTGGGCTGGGCTGTGGTGAGCTGAGCCCAGTGCCCACTCTGACCACTACAGGATTTCCTGTGGGAACTGCAGCCTCTCAGGCAGTCAGGCCTTCAGAGGTAATGAATATCCTGCAGCTCTCAAGGCTATGGCTGGCCACAGTGTGCTTTATTAGGAGAAAACCACCTGGCTGTTATCAAGCGTCTGCACTGTACTTCTGCAGGAAGTCATGGCTCCCCCTCCCCCACCTCAGAGTATTTCAGTGCTGGTTTCTACTGCAGGAGCACGTTGATTTTACATTTATTTTTTGGTTTGTTTGTTTAGTTGTGGAGGGGTGCAGGGGGTTTCCGAGTTCATATATGCGGCCTTAAATAAGCTGTGCTGTGCATTCCTGCTCTGTGACAGACTGACGGGGGAGGCGGCATTAAACTGAATGTAGAAGTATATTTATTTATTCTTTATTTTATTTATTTTCCACCTTGACAAACTACCTTCTACCACAGACTCTTTGCCTCTCTGGTTGATGTGAACCCAGTCAGACATCTGAGACCGTACCTCTAATCCCAGCACCAAAACGCACCTGGTGAAAGTTGGGAAATCATGAGCTTCTTTTGTACAGTTCTGTTCAAAAATGCTACTTCACATACGACGCCCCCTGAGACGCCCACGGCAAGTGCGTGCGCCCGGCGGCGTGTATTTGGCTGTGGTTCGTGAGGTCGCATTCCCCGGTCACCGCTGCGCTGCTGGCTGTACAGGGCCTTCAGCGGTGAATGGTTTCCCATTTCACTTTCCTAATCTGGCTAATGTGCTGTGTCTCTTGGATGTAATCGGCTCGGAGCAGTTAGCCACTTAATCACTGACACTGCTTGAGGAATCCCAGCCTTGCCCACAGGTGTCGGGTGCCCAGGTGTGCTGCCCTGAGCTCCGGGGGAAACGATCAGCGACCTTGCTGGTTAACCTTGGAGAGACCACCATGAATTATGCACACCCATGGAAACCTGAGCCACGCAGTGTCAGCAGGCTTGGCTGGGTGAAATTGTCCACTCAGCACAGGAGGGGTGTCTTTATTTATTTTGCTGTGGTGGGGAGTGTTGGCTTTCCTTGGAGAGGCACGAATGAAACGACAGACTGCTTCCTACCTGTTCGGTTACTGCACATTTAATCTCCCTGGCTAGCTCTGATTTGTGTTGCCAGTGTGAGCTCTGGCATAAGGTACCTGCTTCTACAAAACCCTTTATTTATTCAAACAGAGACGCATGGGTGCACCCTGAGGAAGTGCTCATCTCTCAGGTGGTCAGTGGTGACTCCGGCCTGTGGGTCTGCCTGGTTGCCCTTGTCTTGGTTCACGCTCGGTGGGTTATTTGAGGCGAGGAAGAGGACGTTGGTTACCGCCAGGTAATCCAAACCCATCCGGCAGTGTTCAGTCTGCCTTTCAGAGAGTGCAGCTGTGCGAATTCACGCCATATGTGGACACACGCTATCCAGTTACCCCTTACACTGACGTTGTTTTCCTGACGGACTCCCCCGTGGTGGGTCGTCTCTCTTGCTTTTCTCCACCTCCCTCCCCTCCGATGGGGAGCAGTGTTTCCTGTTGTCAGTGAGAGCTGGAGCTCCACACGTCTCTCTGGCCACCTTCAGGAAGTGTGGTGCAGCCCAGCTCTGTCTCACACAACAGACCGAAACACAGCTCGGGGAGAGGAGCACCACAGAGGCCAGATAATGAGCAGACGATTATAGAAAAGAAGAAATGAAAGATTGACCAGAAACTCCAGAGCGCATCTTGTGATTTCGGCCAAGGCGGTGGCGACCGTTTGGCAATTATTTTTGTACAGCATGTTTGCTGTATAAATATGTAATTATGAAAACCTGACTCCAGCTGTTATTTCAGCTGAAGTTCACCAATCAGTACATTGCACAGATGGAAGCGTGAGAGTGGATTCATCGCCGAAACTAGGACACCGCTGCTTTCCACAGTTGTGCAATCATGTAAAGAACAACAACAGAGGGGACTGTCCCTATTCTTCCTCTTTTCTCTCTCTCTCTCACACACACACACACACACACACACACACTCAATCACTCCCTTTTTCCCCGACTTCCACCCCCCTTCTTGTGCCTATAATTTCTCTGTCTCTACTGAAGGGGAGGTGGCGGGGGGTGTTAGTGGATACGGCATTGTGCAGAAGGTACAATAATTTCAGCAGCTGGTCAGTCAGGAGAATCTTTTAATCTCTTCCTGACATGGCTGGTGTCAGTGGATTATGTCAAAGCACCTGCCGGGCAGAGCTTCCTGAGCAGTGTCCCTGTCGCCCTCGAAGACAACGACCTGCGCCGACTGCCCTGCCGGCCACCCTGTCACTCTTCTATTGTTGCTCTGTTTTCTCACATTTGTGCGATGGAGTTCTACAAGTCCAACAGGATTGCCTTTTGCCATGTGCTCTCGCCCGCATGGCTCCAGCGGAGGGTGAGGGGTGGCAGACACACTTTCCATGGAGTGCGCGTGAGTAAAACTAAACCAACAGCGCAGTGCTCAGTGAGGGGCTGGTCTGCTGGCCCGTGCCCGGACAGGCCAGGCCACTGGTTGTCTGAACGCCTCCTGCCCCTTCTTCCTGCAGCAGACAGCCGTGGGCACAGCCCGTGTGGGTAGAGCATACCTCAGGGCGGAGGTTAGGTTAGGCAAGGCTTGGTCTGCTGTGCATCTGGCATCACTGATGAGTAACTTATGGGGCTGCATTTAATCCGGACGGCGCTGAAGATTTCCCACATGGTTTCTGTGTGACGTTATATCCTGTCAGATCTGCTGGTTTTAGTTTGTTGGCAGCTGTCTAATCCACAGCCAAGGGCACAGTGTTGATTTATCTCGTCTTTGTATAATTTTTATCATTATTTTTATTGTACTTTTCTGTTCTGCAGATGTATTTTTTTTTTTGTCAAGAAGGGGAAAACCAAAGCTCTTCTAATACAGGAAGAGTATTAATAGGAATTATCATCCAGGAAGTGCAGCTCTGAAATTGAAAGCCCAGAGCTGACAGCGGTGCCTGAGCAGAACCCACATTGCCTGTGTGGTGGCGACGGCACCGGCGCTGTGCGCTGCGGCTGACAGCGGCTGCGTTCTGTGCTGTGCTCCTGCTGCGTCTGCACCGTCTCACTTTTCCTGCGGCTTCGGTCCTCACACGTCCTTCTACAGTGTTGCAAAAGTGATTTGTCAGACAGACAGGTTGTGAAACTATATTATCTTTTTGCTCCCCCCCCTCAACACACACACTCTGCTGGAGTTTTCCACTGAAATACCACACAAGCCTATGCTCAGCTCAGGCATTTACACTCCAATTACATTTTCACTTTCTATGCTGTTTCTCAGGAAGCTGCATCTCTTTTAAAACAGTTTTATGGCCATCTTGTTTTTGGGGCTTTCGTTTAGTTTCTCCTTCTTTGACATCTTCTGCAGACAGGGACGGTTGTTTGCTGAACTGATGCTTTGGGCTCTGTCTTCAGGGGCCTTTCTCTGTGGTTTTGGGCTTGTGTGTGTATGTGAGCAGACCAAGACTCAAGTGCTGCCATCCTCCCAGTGCTGGAACAGTGTCAACAGTGCCCCCTGCAGGCTGGGCAGTTCCCTGTACTGTAGTAGCTAAAGAAGAAAGTCAGGCCTCTCACAACCCACACACAAACTCTTCCCTGCGACCGGGGAGATGCACAAACTCTGTTGTACAGCCCTTATTTGCGGCAGAAGCAAATTCTCCCCAAAGATCCGTTTCGGGTTCGGATTTCCACTTCCAGAAGTGGTTTTTGTGCCTCACTGGACCGAGCGGTATAATATACATTGGCCTGTTGGTGATGCCTTGGGAAGGTTTTAATTTCAGTGACTGACAATTTGATTAGAGGTTTGGATATTGGCTACAGGCCTCAGTTTACAAAACATCTGCATATTTACAGTTCTACTAGCACAGCAGTCCATAACCTTGCTTATGATTATTGTTGTTCCTACTTTTACTATTATTACTGGGTTAGGTTATTGTGCATACATTTTTCACCAAGATTAAATTAAACAGGAAGGAAAAAACAAACAAACAAAACAAAAAAAACGGAAGGAAAACAGACAGGAGAATGTTCCGGCTGCCAGTTCAGTGGCATAGAGTAAGAGGCTTAATCTTCAGACCACCGGGCACTTGCTGTGGGAGTTAAGAACACAAGGTCACCTTTCTCCGACAGAGGAGGTGGCCCTGTGATTACCAGCCCTGATCCCCTGGCCCTGTCCCGTCCAGTCATGACTGACAGCGCGGGACCCATTTCAGTGGGCTGTCTGGGCTACGTGAAGCCGGCAGCCCCAAGTCCAGTGCAGGGGACCGGGTGTCGGGCTTTCCTCTGCACACTCAAGAAGTTTCCGGGTTTGTCCCCTGAGACGAGGGGAAATAACATTTCCAATAGTTTCCCGTGTCTCTCTGGGGAAACAGGCTTTGAAATCGTGTATGTTTTGTGGTGTGCACTGTGGCCAACTGGTTCTGCATATTTTATAAGTAAAAGATTAACTTTATTTTCTGTGTAATTATGCTCCCTGCTGCGTAACACTATCGATAATCAAAAAAGGGTGGTCGTCCTCCTACGGGGTCTATGCCTGGGACTGCACGGATTTGGGAATATCAGGGTTGGCACCATGATGGAAAGAGCGTGCCCGGGATGAGCCAGGCATGCCAGCGCTCTCCACAGTCTTCTGCTGAATTCAGACCTCTGGTCCCTGAAACCTTAGCTGTGAATCCTGCTGTAAAATACAAAATAACGAATTAACTAAAAAGAGCAGCGGTCGTGTTTATGTTCTGTACCGCCTCGTCCTGCGTCTTCTGGGATTCAATTGAGTTATTTACTTTTTATATATATATTTTTACCTTTCATTTCTTCTAGATCCAGTGTATTTCTAAGAGCAAGATAGAGAACTGGAGAGAGAGAGAGGAGGTGGACTTTTCCAATCAGAGCTGCCTTTTTAATTGAATTAACAGTGGCAGTGCTGCGTTGCCGTGCAAGATTAGTCAGCGCTGAGTGTTTGGCGAGGCTGGGCTGCGAATCTCACTTCTCCTCTCCGCTTCCTGGCCAGGGCCTGGGCTGCTTCCTCTGCTGTTGCTTCTCTGCGGCTCGTTTGCAGAGGCAAGCCGAGCCGAGCAGCACAGCCCCGGGCAGGACCTGGCCCTGCAGAGAGGCTGTTTAATGGCAGCATGTTGGCCTTACTGACGGAATACAAACCGTATAGGCTGACATTAGGGACACGGAGGATGGATCGCTCCCTGCTCGTCGCCTCGCTGGGCTCCTCCTGTGAATACCAGGTATTGAACTCTCAGCAGTCGCGATGCACAGAAAAACGATTACAACACTGTGTATGTGTGTGTGTGTGTATCTTGGTGTGCCTTTTGCCTGTAACTTTTCCTATCCAGGCCGCCCACATTGCTATAGAGCAGGCTGGAATTGTATGTGGTGGTGCTGGCCGTGTTTTGGTTTTGGGGGATTTTCCCTGATGGAGCACCGGCGGAGAGCTGTGTGAACGCGGTGATGGTTGTAGCTCTGCTGTGACGGACCGATTCCTCAGGGTTCAGCTGAGGTATCATTGCTGTTGTCAGTTCTGTCTGGCTGCCCGGGCTGTCTCACCCTCCCTCTGTGCTCTTACAGACCTGTCTCACCCTCCCTCTGTGCTGTTCCAGACCTCATTGCCTTTTTGACATTTTATGTTTTTCTGCTGCGATCCCCCCCCGACCAGATTTGCGTTTTCGGCTTGACCTTGATATAGTGGCTGGGGGCAGGGATCCCTGGACAGGCCAGAATCATGGTTAGCTGAAGGAAGATCAGGGGCCTTAAAATATTTGGTATTGTTTTTTGTAGTTAGTTTTACTTTTGATTTGTTTAGTTTTAGTTTTTCTCTTTATTTTCCAGTCCACAGTCTGTGTGACTGAGTGTGTCTGTGTGTGTCTGTGTCAGACCAGAGCAGGGGTAAAGTACGAGGTCGTGGATAATTAAACCATGATGAGTAATATATTAAGATATCTATGTACATAAATCTGTAAAAAGCGTCTTTGTAGATTACATAGGTGGGGTGTGCACTTCTCGTGCTCTCCAGGCCTCTGTAAGACCTCATGCAAGACCAGTACACAGGATAGCAGCGGTCAGCACTGAGAGCAAAGAGGTCTCCAGTGCAGCTACTGTGGCCAAGAGCAGGATGGGGGGGTGGGCTATAGCAGCAGGGGAAGATTACAGGAAGAAGGGTAGATCAGAAAGAGGAGTGCAGCAGCAACAGAAAAAGGGAATGGAAAAGAGATTAGCAGCAACAACAGGAGGGGAGAAGGGAACACACCGTGAAGAGTTAATGCGAATGAGCTAGAGAGAGAGAGTGAGAAAGAAAGAGAGCAAGAGAGTGAGTGAAGAGCCCTCTCTCTTCCTTAGTCACCTCCTCCACTCCCACTCCTGTGCTGCCTGTGAGAGGGTAGCATGGCAACAGTGTGGGAGCTGTCAAAACTCAATCCTCGCCTGGCAGGAGGACCGTGCGGTGCTGCGCTGCTCTGCTCCGCTCACTGCCTGGCTCTATGGAGGCCCCGTAGCCCCCGGCCTCTCTTGCGCTGTAGCCCCGCTCTGTAGCTCCGCTCCGTGACGCCGCTGCCCAATGGCTGTGCAGTGAGGGGCATGGACGATGCCGTGGCACAGGTGCCATCACAGGGGAAGTCGAGAAAGTGGGACAGCGCTGCCTGCTACCGTGTATGTGTGTCTGTGAGTGTCTGTACATAAATGCTTGTGTGTGTCTGTGTGGGCATCCATTTGTCTGTGCATGCGTGTGTCTGTATGTACATACATGTGTGCATTTTTCTGTATGTACATGTGTGCATGTGGGTGTGCAAGTATCTGCGTGCATACATGCGCCTGTATGTGAGTGTGTGCATGTCTGTGTGTGAGTGTGTGCGCATGCAAGTGTCTGCGTGCATGCGTGTCTGTATGTACGTGCATGTCTGTATGTGAGTGAGTCTGAGTCATACGTGTATTTATGCGTGTGTGTCTGCGTACATACATCTGTGCGTGCGTCTCTCTATACATGCATGTCTGTGAAACTTTGTGTGAGTGTGAGAGTACAGGCAGTGGGGAAAAGAGGGTCATGAGAGCATATAACAGGAGGGATAAGGGGGGGATTTTTCTATTTTGTTTTTGTTCAGGATTTTTTTTTTGTGGGGGGGGACGTTTTGTTTCATTCATCAACCCCCGTCACACTGTCCAAATCCTCCACTGAATGAGTGGGCTCTTCACAGTGCAGCTCCAGCCCCCACTCCCACCTGGCCTTACGTGTGCCATCTATCTTTGCAGGATGAAGGGAACGTGAAAGAGATCGCCATCACCCACCATGTGAAGGAGGGCCATGAGAAGGCCGACCCCCGGCAGTTCGAGCTCAGGAAGGTGCTTGGACAGGGCTCATTTGGAAAGGTAGGCCTGTGGGCTGTCTGTGATTCTCGCATTTTTATTTTTTTTATTTTTTGTCTTTGCTTCCCCTTGATTTGAGGACAGAGGTGCAGATGGAGACAGGGATGGGGACAGAGTCAGGGTTGGTTGGCCTGGCAGTTTGGAATGCAGTGTCGTGGGCGTTTTTCTCTCGGTTTCCAATTTGAGCTGCTCATGGGGTGTCCAGTACACTGCTGGGTTTTTGGGTCCAGGCTCCGTGAGCATTGGTCTAGTCGGCTGTTGCCTTGTGGCACAGGTTCTGTAAACAACAGCGTGGGACAGGAAGCTTGTTAGTGCACTTGACCATTCCAGCCAGGCGTGTTGCCACAGTCCTCGGCTTGGTGAGCAGCAGGGAGAGGTCCTGTCTGGGGACCTGGGGTCCCTGTTGATCTCCAGCCCTATGTGTTCTGGGAGAGCCAGGGGGTGAGGAGAACAAAGGGACCCCAGTAGGTGTCAGTCCCACCACCCTCCCCTCTCTGATCCCTCTCGTTCCCTCTCGGTTCTCTGTCGTTCCCTCCCAGTCCCCCCCCTTCAATCCCCCCACTCTGTCTCTGTCCTCTGGAGTTGAAGGGGGCTATTAATCACAGGGACAGCTCTGTGTGATCCTGCCTTGCTATCCCAGGCCCCGTGCAGTGAGAAGACATTAGCCCACGCGCCAGTGAAGCCCAGACATGCGGGAGGGATGGCCACCCTCGGGGAGCTGCCACGGGGACATGGCTCAGACCCCAGGGTCCTGCTCACAGACCCAGCCTTCAGCCACACTGGGGCTGCAGATGGTGACCTACATGCTGGTATTGGCCAGTGAGAAGCACTCTTTCTCTCTCTTCCTTTCTCTCTCTCTCCCTTCCCCCCTCACACACAGCTCCCTCTCTCCATGGTCACCCAGGCAAACCACAGAAAAAGTGCTGTTTGTGAACTCCTGCATTCCTGTGTGGTTGGTTGTGTGTGTTTGCTCATCATAGCGTTATGTGGCGATGCAGAAAGAACAGTCAGGGTGTCGGGCCGACATCCAGACGCCCCTCTGTGCTCGAACAGCCAGGTCCCTCGGCTACCCCTCCGGTTCCTCCTGTGTTTATCTGTTTATTCGTGTTTGTTTTTTTGCTTTTCGTTCAGTGCCGCTCCAAGCTCGTTACAGCCCTGAACTTTTCGGTTTATTATCATGCATGTGCTTGCCCCTGGCCCTGGGCCTCCTGGAGTGCTCTTTGTGTCCTCTAGCGGTCATTCCAAACCCACTCTCCCATCACACCACTGATCCCATTACTGGCCATGCTGGTCAGCGTTAACCAGGCCTTCGAGAGGCTTGTAAAGTCTGGCCTCCCACAAGGCTCAGTGCTGGTAGGGTGATGAGTGAGCCCAGATAAATGCTGTTGTGCCTCTGAACTTTGTCCTGACCCCTGACCCCTGTGATGTCCCTTGCAGGTGTTCCTGGTGAGGAAGACCACGGGTCCTGACGCTGGGCAGCTGTACGCCATGAAGGTGCTGAAGAAGGCAACACTGAAAGGTAAATAGTCTGTTAGGAAGTCTTACGGAAAACTGGGCAGACCTGTGCTTTCCTTGTTGTTGTTCTTGCTGTTTAAAATCCCTTTAAAGTCTCAATGGTGAAACAATAAACAGGGACGAAAATCTCCGAGAACAATACATCCCTCAGTTTTTGTTTTTGGCAAAATACCTATGAACCAGGGAGGTAAACATGTGACTTACATGTTTATTACATGAAATACAACGCCACCTGCATATTATCCTGAACTCTTATGTTGTATTGCAGTTGTATTGTATCAGTATATTACCTACAGCTGAACCCCAGCCATAGCCAACACTACATTGTCAAGCTAGGGCCCTACAAATCTGCACACACTTTGTAGAATTGGTAGAAATGCAAGCCAGACCTTAACAAAAGCTAGGGATTCTGACTCCTCAGACCTTAGTGTGGGCAAAAATGTAACCCTAGTTAGATCACCAAACTTGATTTATGTGAAAGTTATTAAATTACTCAAAATGATTCTTAACAAAATGTCAAAGTAACTATAAGATCCTGTCGACCTTGTTGTATCCCAAATTCACCACTTTGGTTTATTTTTGTTTTAATTTTTTAATTTTATTTTTGAAAACATCCACTTAAGTTCATACAGGGATAACAATTAATTAACCAAACGCCTACATAATATTCCAGTGCTTCATTCTGAATTATGAGATGCATAGATATTACACAGTCACACACACACACACACACTTGAGAGAGAAGTGACTCATTTGTTCCCACAGTGACACAGAGTCAGATGACTAGAGGCACAGACAGAGACAGAGAGAGAGTGTGTGTGTGGTGGGTGGGGTTAAGGGGTGATTGTAGCGCAGCTGTCTCTGTGGCTCTACAGCACAGTGCAGTAGTTCTAGACTGAGGTGAGCCGCTGTTGACTTCCTGTCTCTGGACGGTCGACATGCTGTTCGTCACATGGCAGAGGAGGAGCTGAGGCTGGTGTGTGTCGGCCCTGCTAGTCACGGCAATGGAGCGCTGGCTGTGTTCTTGGAGAAATCGGGGTCCCTCGGCCCCTGGGAAAGTCGGAGGCAGCATGTTACCGTGGTCCTTTCTGATCTCTCTTAGTGCGGAGTGTTTATTTTGCTGCTTCCCATTTCAAGTCACCATGCGTTCTCATCTGGTTATTTATCGGTTTATATCTGTACGGTCTACAGTGGCAGTGTGGCCGAGCGGTTTTGTTTTTAGTTATTTGTTTATAAACAATCCAAAGTAAAGTCCAGATACAGGAGAGTACATCCGACACTCATCCCATGTTCTGGCAATGGGTGATGTTTTTGGGTGCACAGTGCGAACAACATGTCCAATCTCGGATTAATTATTTAGCATGCATTTCACATTGCTTTTTTAACTTTGGTTTCCTCTTTAATTACCATGTATTAAATATTTAAATGGATAAATAAGAAGTACTGTACCTTTTTCCACCATACACCTCCCTGAGAAACTGTGTGACTGTGTGTACACACACGCACATCAAAACCTAATGAAGTTGAAAGTCTGGAGGAGAACGCTGCTAACCACCTCAGTAGCAGTGGGGATTTTTAATTATTTTCAATTATTTATGAGTACCTTTACACAGCACAATGCTCAGTGCACGACTGAAGATGCAAAATTCAGGCTCCTCTTCTGCCAAATGAATGCAAGGCTCGGATGATGCTCGTGCTCCACTCCACTTTTTATTGATGTATGTGTGGATTAATTTATTGTGCTAATGGGAACCCTTGTACCTTGATTCAAAACAATATTTTAAGCCATCAAACAACGTAACGCACGTCACAACAACTAACTTAATCACGTCACTCGGAGAGCTCCAGGGTGGGGGGGGGGGGGACCATAACACGCTGCAGGGCTGTCGGACCTGGGCCGGAGAGCCCTGTTGTGCTGTATTGTTCGCCCCAGGGCATTGTGGGTGCAGAATGACCTCACGTGGTTCTCTGTCCTCTGGTCTCGTCCCTGCAGTTCGGGATCGTGTGCGGACAAAAATGGAGAGAGACATCTTGGTGGAGGTGAACCATCCCTTCATCGTGAAACTGCACTATGGTGAGCACAACCTGTTCCTCTCTCTCCGTCCTTCTTTCTCCGTCTCCTCCCCCCTCTCTGTCCCTTTGTCCCCATCTGTCCCTCTATCCCTGTCCCCCTCACTCTCTGTCTCTCTCACCTCTCGCTCTTTCTCTGTCCCCCCCTCTCTCTTTGTCCCTCTCTCTGTCCCCCCCCTCTCTCCCTGTCCCCCTTGCTCTCTCTCTCTCTGTCCCATCCCTCTTTCTCAGTGCTAGGTGGTGTGGCGCAGTATTGAGCAGTGCTGTTGGTCTCGCAGTGCTGGGTGGTTCTCACTCCATCTGTCTATTGCAGCGTTCCAGACGGAGGGGAAACTGTATCTCATCCTGGACTTCCTCAGAGGAGGGGACTTGTTCACACGCTTATCTAAAGAGGTTAGTGAGAGAGCGTGCTTGTGATGGTGTCTGTCTGTGTGTGGGAACACGCTATACCCAAGCAGTATGTTTCTCAGTCAGCATGTGCCCGAGATATTACTGTCCCGTCTGTGTGTCAACACTGAGTACTGCCATTTAACACACACACCCTCCTCATCAAAACATCTGAATAGCCAATAACATAAGGAAGGAGCTGCCATTGCTCTCTTCCAGCCGTCATTGCTCTTTTTAAACTGTTCCCATGGCGCCTGTGAAAGTGGCAGTGATGAGAGGAGCAGGGCATAAACGCAGGGCGCTGTGATTATGATTATTGTCATCAGTGGCAGGAGCGGTGTTGGTAGTAATAGTAATTACCATGCTGAGTAAGCTAAGTGAACCTCAACAGTCACTGTTTTCCGTCATCATTAACCCCCCCCACGTGTATGAGAGAGTTGCATTACTCACCCTTTTATTTCTTTTTTCTTCTTTAACATTTTCAATAAGAACTTTAGATTAATTTCACACCTCAGTTCCATGGAGTCGAATTTCTATTTTGTGGGTTCTTTATTTTTTGTTTTGTTTTTTGGCAGGGGGTTGCTGATTTAGAAGGTGCATTATATACCCTCTCTTAACTCACTCCCGTCTTCCCACTCTCCCCTCTGCCTCTGATCAGGTGATGTTCACGGAGGAGGATGTGAAGTTTTACCTGGCAGAGTTGGCTCTGGCCCTGGATCATCTGCACAGCCTGGGCATCATCTACAGGGACCTGAAGCCTGAGAAGTACGACCAGGGACTCGCCTTACTAGGGAGACGGAGAGGGAGAGAGAGAGTGCACTGTAGAATTTGAGTCGATTTTGATTATGCATTCCAATTTAGAATCTCAAGCACTGTCCTCCAATTCCTTTTCATGTTTTATTTTATTATAATTGTTCTCTCTCCTGATCTATTGACTCGACTAGAAAGAAGCTTCCTTACAAATAGTTTTAGAAACATTGCATTGTTTTTTTTATTATATTTTGTTAAATGTTGCAATATAGGTGGACTATTGATGCACAATGCTTGCATTCCTGTAACCCTATCAAATGTTTGCCATTTCAGTATTTTGCTTGACGAAGAAGGGCACATCAAATTAACAGGTATGTAAGAATAACAATTTGCATAGTGAATAACATTTCCTCATAGCTCACTACCTGGACTTCAGCAGGCTAAACACACAATCCATTGTGTTAAGAAAGGCGTGTGTATTTAGATATACAGATTACAACTCTGATACACACCCCACACAACACGTGGATCTCTGTGCCTGTAGAAATGTTGGCCCTCATTGACATGATCAGATTTCGGGAATTGGTAGGTCACAAAAACATCTGAAGAACATAAACGCAATTTCAGAAGTGAGTGTGAGTGCGTGCGTGTGGACATGTCTCTGTATCACTCTGCACGTCTCTGTTCCAGATTTCGGGCTGAGTAAGGAGTCCATCGATCATGAGAACAAGGCGTACTCATTCTGCGGCACGGTGGAGTACATGGCGCCCGAGGTGGTAAACCGGCGGGGACACACCCACAGCGCCGACTGGTGGTCCTATGGAGTGCTGATGGTGAGCACAGACACGCACAAGGAGACGCACACACTGAATCACAGACACACACACTTGGTCTACCTCACTTACAAACTGATACACATACTCACTGACTCACTCCCACACTGTAGATAATAGTCAGTCCTTCCCACAGTGACTTACAGCTCCTCCACCAGACCGCACTTTGGTCAGAGGTCACGCCTTCAGAACAGTTTCTTTTGAAGGTCTAGTCTGAGCCGGTCGTAGGGAATAGAACAAACAGGGGCTGTCTGACCATAAGAGCAGGACAGTGGATACCACACCTTTCACAGGGAACTACAATGGTCTCCCTTTATCGTCATGTCAGGCTGGCAGTACGATCCCAGGCAGGGAACTCGAAACCCAGTCGAGATCTGCCTGTAACATTATTAAACATGAAATTGAAATGAGATGCATCAAAACAAATCTGAATGAGGCAGGCTTGACACAGCTGTGCGGAGCTACCCGTCAGTCTGAGGTGGCAGCGCAGCTAATGACGGGGTAGTGCGACCACGGGATTATGGTCAATTACACTGCCGGTGTCGCCGTGGGTTGGTCTGGCCACCGGAGCGCCCCTGCCAAAACCGATTTAAAGATCTGCGCTGTTCTCTCGAGTCACGGTGCCATGTATGTACGTGTCTTTGTCAATGTGTCATTGTGTTATTATTATTTTTGTTAACCTTGTGGGTGAGACTGTCATCACATTAGTCACGGTGGTAGGAAGTGAAGGTTACCGTGGGCTTCTTCCAGCACGGCGCCCGGTTTATTTTATAATTGTTTTTATGTATTTCCATGACTCTTGTGCCGAAAATAACAAAGTGCAGAATATGCAGTTAGACAAAGGAGTGCAATACAGTACAAGTACATTAACGAGTACTGCCCTCTCCTTGCCCCTGCAGTTCGAGATGCTGACGGGCACCCTGCCGTTCCAGGGGAAGGACCGCAAGGAGACCATGACAATGATCTTGAAGTAAGTGCTCCGCGTTGTAGGCGGCCTTTTCTGCGCTTCCCTCGCTTTCTGAAAACCCTGAGACACATGCCTACCTTTCTTCAAGCAACGGCATTACACAGAAAGACTTGATATGCCGTTGCTTGGAGAATACCTGCCCCCCGGTTGTCCTTGGTTCTGTCTGGTGCATCCTTGCTGAAACCATTGAGGCTGCTGGGGATGTTCTTTAACATCAGTCTGCTTTCATGCTCTGCTCCTGCAGAGCCAAGCTGGGAATGCCCCAGTTCCTGAGCAACGAGGCCCAGAGTCTCCTGCGCATGCTGTTCAAGAGGAACCCGGCCAACCGACTAGGTGAGACGCCACACTCTGACACCGGCACACCCAGCTACAGAGCTACGTGGTGGAATGCTTCTCAGTACAGGGGAACGGAAATTAAAACTCTTCTCCTGGTTCCTCAGGTGCCGGACCTGACGGCGTGGAGGAGATCAAGAGGCATCAGTTCTATTCCACTATCGACTGGAACGTAAGTGGATTCTAACATCCCTGTAGGGACACAGGAGTGATGAGCAAAGGAGAAGGGAAAGTGCGCAGGTGTGTTTTGACCACCTGGGCTGTGTTCTGTCTTGTAGAAATTGTTCAGAAGAGAGATCCACCCGCCCTTCAAGCCAGCATCCGGCCGCCCCGACGACACCTTTTACTTTGACTCCGAGTTCACTGCCAAGACCCCCAAAGGTACGGTGCAGAGGAGGGTGGCTGGGGACTTTAGAGCAGTATCTTTTATTTTTGTGTAAACTATATTATCAGGGTAATGTTTCAGGTGTCACGTATGTATTTAAGTTATTTAGATTAATCTCCTGTGAGGTGTAAAGCCCATGAAGGTGTCAGCTGGAAAGGCAGCAAGTTTGCCACTCAGAATGTATGTATTTATTTATGACTTCTGCCCCCGACCTCCCAGACTCCCCAGGTGTGCCCCCCAGCGCCAACGCGCACCAGCTGTTCCGTGGCTTCAGTTTCGTAGCGATCACAGCGGAGGAAGAGACGCCCCCCCTGCAGGCCACCAACGTACACGCCATCGTGCAGGTGAGACGCCCATCAATCACCAACACACGCACTCTGTAGCTCACAGCCGGGGGCCGTGAGGGGCTGCTGCACTGGGGCAAAGCGAGTGCAGAACTGGAGAGCCGAGAAAAGACACATGAACAGCTCCGAGCCCCGAGAGTGAGTTATTTCAGTGAGGTTTGGGTGTGAGCAGGGTCCCACACACCCCTGAGCGCTCACCACACCCCCTGCTTTCACTCTCAGGAAGACTCTGCCTGGTCTTTAAGCCCCAGAGAAGGCCACTTTTTTTGCCATTCCTTTTCAGCTCTGTCTGATTTTAGGAGGTTTTGCCACAAGTGCTCCACCTGCTGGTTGCAAGGAGGCTTCTGCCACATTCCCCAGTCCAGAACAGAGACGCACACACCCTGACACTCACCAGTACTTGGAAGTCAGGATTTGTTAGTTGGTTGACTGGCTGGTTGGTTAGTTAGTAGAAAATGGAGGATTTATTATTCTGGCAAAGATGTACATTATGAACACACTGTGAATTCATTTTTTTCCAGCTGGTAAATACTCCCCTATTTAAGATCAAAGAGGAAGCAACAGGTATTCTGATTAATAAAACAAATAGCATCCAGAAAAGCAAAAAGTCACACACTGTTTCACTCCTCCCAGTACCGTGACCCTGACTGTGCTGGTCTTTGTTTGCGTGTTGTTGTCTGCAGCAGCTGCACAGAAACCCCATTCAGTTCAGCGACACCTACGAGGTGAAGGAGGACATCGGCGTTGGCTCCTACTCCATCTGCCGGCGGTGCGTCCACAAGAGCACCAATATGGAGTACGCTGTGAAGGTGAGGGCCCTGCGCCGAGCGGGACGGAGTACACACTGCACAGGGCCGGGGCAAGGTGAGGTGGGGTGGGGTGTGTTCAGCTGTTCTCAATGAGAGCCTGCTTCTTGCAGATCATCAACAAGGCCAAGAGGGACCCCTCGGAGGAAGTGGAGATCCTGCTGCGTTACGGACAGCACCCCAACATCATCACTCTGAAGGATGTAAGTGCAGGAGCTCCGACTGGACACGCTTTCCAGAACCTCTCTTTGGGGTTTGTGTTCTCGGAATCCTCGGAACCCTGAGACAGAGAATTAAAAATCTACTCCATGCACCTAATACTAAAGTGTCACTAATTCTGAAGTCTCTCTCTCTCTCTCTCTCTCCCCAGGTGTACGATGATGGTCGTTCGGTGTACCTGGTGACGGAGCTGATGAAGGGTGGGGAGCTGCTGGATAAGATCCTCCGACAGAAGTTCTTCTCTGAGAGGGAGGCCAGTGCAGTGCTGTACACCATCACCAAGACTGTGGAGTACCTGCATGTCCAGGGGGTGAGCCGCCTGCATCCTATTCTAGGACCTTCATTGAGAAGGAAAATTTATGGCACTTGTGAAGAGGACAGGGGCGTGAAAATCCAATCCCCTGCTTATATTATTCCTCTCTCTCCCCCACTTCTCTGGCAGGTGGTTCACAGAGACTTGAAGCCCAGTAACATCCTGTATGTGGACGAGTCGGGGAACCCGGAGTCCATTCGGATCTGCGACTTCGGCTTTGCCAAGCAGCTGCGGGCGGAGAACGGCCTGCTCATGACCCCCTGCTACACCGCCAACTTTGTGGCCCCCGAGGTGCTGAAGAAGCAGGGCTACGACGCCGCCTGCGACATCTGGAGCTTGGGCGTGCTGCTGTACACCATGCTGACAGGGTAGGGCGCACGCACACGAGCACTCTATCACTCTCCCGCATCTGGCTCTCTATTTATTTAGATTTATTAAATCTTTATTTATTCTATTTATACAATTTTATTTATTGTATTTCTATGTTAAAAAGAGATGTTATGCTACGGGGCATCGTTTTGTCATGAGTTGCTGTCCCTGTTGGCACATTTCTCCACTCTTTTTGACTCACTGGCATCATCTGCTGGCTGTGTTTGAGTCCTGCACCAGCTGCAGCCAGTCAGGTCACCCAGAACTTTCTTCTGCTGTTGTGTAAGTGGCGGGAGCGCACAGTGTTGGTCTGCTGAGGTGTCTGAGCTCTGAGCACAGGGGAGGCGTCCGCACCCCACCGCAATTACTGCCACAGATCGTTGTCCTGCAGTTCAGAAGTGTGCAGCTCCAGGGCTCTGGCAGCAACTCACTCTGCCTGGTTCTGTCCCGGTCCAGGTTCACGCCGTTCGCCAACGGTCCGGACGACACCCCCGAGGCGATTCTGGCCCGGATCGGCAGTGGGAAGTTCTCTCTGACTGGTGGCTACTGGAACTCCGTCTCCGCAGAGGCCAAGGTGTGTCAGTGTGTGTCAGTGTGTGTCAGTGTGTGTCAGTGTGTGTCAGTGTGTGTCAGTGTGTGTCAGTGTGTGTCAGTGTGTGTCAGTGTGTGTCAGTGTGTGTCACTTGCACTGTGTGGGCCAGTTTGTGGAGAAGGCTGTGCTGAAACTGGAGGAGTAACACACACAGACTGGTGTTGCCAGCGCCCAACTCAGACTCCCTCCTCTCTTGCTCTCCCCAGGACCTGGTGTCCAAGATGCTGCATGTGGACCCCCACCAGAGGCTGACTGCTGCCCAGGTGCTGCGACACCCCTGGATCATCAACAAGGACCAGCTGCCCCAGTACAAGCTCAACCGGCAGGACGCCCCTCACCTGGTCAAGGTAGCGACCCCCTCTCACCGGTCTGATCCAGTTTGAACACTGCTCATTAACACTTTGTTTGCTTTGTTCCATACATGGCATTTTAGGAATGTTCAAAATTAAACTCCTCAGCTCGGTGGCTGACGCTGTTTGTCCTCGTGTCCGCAGGGAGCCATGGCAGCCACCTACTCTGCGCTGAACCGGAACCCCATGTCCCCTGTACTGGAGCCGGTGGGCTGCTCCACCCTGGCCCAGCGCCGGGGCCTCAAGAAACTCACCTCCACAGCGCTGTGACTTCTGCCGTGACCCCGAGGCTGACCTTTGACCTCACTCCCACCTCCTCTGGGTTAGCCCGAGTGCAACTTCACCGGCTGGACATCACCCCCTGCGCTGCGCCCCCCCCCCATACACACACACACACACACACACACAAACCTCTTCTTCTGCTGCTCCGCGCAGGCTGTGGCCCCCCCACGGCCTCCTCAACGCCAAATACAAGAGTGGACTGCAAAATTGACACTCCCGCCCCTACACCCCTGCCCGTCCCATACGGACTGGACAACATGCGCTGGTACAATCACTGCTGTCTCCAAACTCACTGGGCTCTTCTTCCAGGCTTCTTTTTAGGGGAGGAAACTACTGTAGGATTTGGGATTTTTTTTTTTGTTCAGATTTGTTAGGAACAATTGAAATATCTACATGCAAACATTATATACTGTATAAGAAATGTATAAATGCGTATGTATTAACTCGAGATTCACTATAGCTTATGGAGTCCTCTTACTGTACTGCAGTTTAGTCACTGTTTTAGATCCTGAAGGCCCGCTCCGCAGCTGTGAGGATAATCGGCAGGCGATAGGACTGAGCAACGGTGGATTGGATTGGCCCATAATCCTCCCAGACTGACGACACTGCTGCCACCCTGCCTGGCGCCGTGCAGACTGTGAGTGCAGCAGCTGTGAGGAGGAAGATGAATCCTCACGGTCGCAGCTCGCAGCTCTGACTCTTGTGCAAAAAAAAAAAAAAAAAAGGGAAAATGGGCAAAAGCTTTGCACGTGAGTTGGCGATGAGACGAGCTGCCATCCCCGGCTGCAGAGGCCAGGGCCTGCGAAACCTTAAAGCACAGTTTATAGAAAAAAGTGGTGCATCTTAGTGTTCCTGCTCTACACTTTTTCCCGTTTTATTTTGCAGCAGGTTTTTTTTGTTTGTGGGTTTTTTCCGATACTGCTCACCACGAAGGCGCCGTGTGATCGGAGGAGCCCCATCCTCAGTGGGAAAGATCGATGTTTTAAGCTTGCGAATATCTCAGGAAGACATTTTCTCGTAGTGTGACTTCATCCCTCCGAGACCGCCTTGCACACGAGACCTTAAGAGTCTTTTAACGAACACCCAGGCAGCATCCACGAGTCTGGCCTGCTCGGAGGCTCTTGTTTCCCCAGTACGGTTGTCTTCTCAGCAGCCAGCATGGCCCCCGCGGCTTTTGTCTCTGCATGTCGTTCAGAAACGCACCCTGTCTCCCTCTCTTCTGGTCTGTCTCTCCATGGCTTCAGTGAGGAAACCGCAGTGGGGCCCAGCACAGACTGGAAACTTGGACTCTATAGTGGTGTCCTCTCTCTCTCTCTCTCACTTTCTCTCTGTCTCTTGCTCTCTCACGTGCTCTCTGGCTCTCTGCCTTCGACGCTCCCTTATTGGTTGTGGGCTTCGGTTCGGAGTTCCAGGTTCAGAGTGGCGGAGGGTATCTCTGTAGTGCTGAGGCCATGGTCCCACATACGGCGCAACAAGTAGGTCCCTCCGAGTGCCTCAGTCCTGCTCACATCAGGGGTCTCGATTAACCCTCTGCTGCGTAAGACCGGCGTCTTAAGTGTCTTAAGACACTTAAGACGCTGTTCATGCTAAAATCATAGTGAGAAGCCCAGTAGTGATGTAGACCAGAGCGGACCGACCCCTGGAGTAAAGATTTGGGACTGTAGTAGTCGACCCCAGGATTACATTCCGCCCTTTCTAGAAGAGCCCCAGAGATCTGCCTCGGCTCCACAGAGCTGCCTCGGCACACACACTTACACCATATGGGCTCCGAGCGTGCATCGGACCGGCTCAGGTGACACAGAAAAGTCTTCACTATGGCAATACAAATAAAGGACTGTATTTTTTTAAGTGTAGGGCTGAGGTTTCTCTATGTAACACGCTTATACTTGGGTACGAGGGCAGAAGAACCATCGTAGCCAGGAGGTTGTGAAAGAGGGAGGTGGGGAGTAAGCCAATGCTCTACAAAAAACTGATTTCAGTTCTTGGTTTTATATTTATTATGATTATTATTTTAATATTTTTTTTTATAATGTTTCCTGGGAAGTAGGAGTGATCGGGGGGAGTGTGGGTAGCTGATCAGAGGAGTGCCAGCGTCTGCAAAGGCATCGGGGATACCAGCGGCGCTCAGAGGGTGGGCTCCATTGACTCTGATCCCAAATTCCTTGCAGTACCAAATTATTTTTAAAAATACACACACAAAAATATATATATATTTACAGTATTTTCAGATTTGTTTTATTTTTAAACCCTGATCGGTTTTCCTGTGTTATAAAATGAGCGTTTGTGTTTCTGTTTGACCTTTTCCGTTGTGTGTGGAAGCCAGCCTGTGTCCTGTGTGCTCCTACTTCTCAGCACTCGAGCAGCGGTGCAGCTCTGGGAACTCAGCTCATGTATGTGTAAGAGACGTCAGTGGAGGGCTCTTGACAAGTGTCTGTTGAAATATCCATTGAATGTACTACTTGCAAAAAAAAAAAAAATATATATATATATATATATATATATAATAAGAAGCGTATATGAGCACATTGTACTGCCTGCTGAGAAGGGGTTCCACACAGTCCTCTGTCCTGTAGAGAGCAGCATGTCTTTGGGGAGAAGGTGTTTGCCATGCGTCTCATCCTTCCTCTGTGTCTCTGTCTCTGTCTATCGCTCTCTCTCTCCTTCTCTGTCTGTCTGTTTGTCTGTCTCATTATTACAGAAGCTTTAGCTCTTTGTGCCGTTATCTTCAGGACCTGGGCCGGACTGCTGCTGTCAAGGACCCTGTTATCCTGTACTTCAGCTTTATCTTGTTCTCATAATTTAACGTTAAGAAATAAATAAATAAATAAATAAATAAAGGGATGTGTAAAGATGAGGGATGTAATTATTTAAAGAAAAAAAAATCTACTTTCAATTACATTTTTAAGAAAAAAAATGAAAAGCTCAGATGTATTATTTTTATATACTTCTATAAAATCAGACTTTCTACTTGTTTTGTTGTGCATGGATCGTGGGGTCGGTGTGTTTGGCTTGGGTGTTTCTTATCCCTCCATTGAGGAGTTGGTTGTTATTAATATTATTATGATAATGATTGTGATGGCTATTGTTTTGTTTTTTTGCCGGGAGGGCGCACACAGAGCACTGTCGGTTTACCCTCATCCCTCAGCTGTCAGTGCTACTGGGACAACAAACATTGTGCTTTGCTGTGAGGGCGAATATCTGGGTTGCTTTGATCTTAGAACGTCAATTTTAATTTTTTTTCCTGTTTTCAAATTTTAAAAAGCACTGGAAAATGTTCCTGTGCTTGTGATTCTCAATCCACTAGGCAGGTTTGTTTGACTTTATTTGTTGTTGTTTTGTTTTTTGTAATCTTTGGAAAAAGAAAACTAAAATTTATATGAATACAAATTTCCAATGTATAAAATAAAATCAAAAAAGCAGACTGGGTGAGAAACTTTTTTCCCCCATCACGAATCTCCCTCATCTCTATCTTAAAAAATGGTTCTGCATTTTTCACTTCCCTCCCAGAAGCTGTGGGAAGCTTAATCATAATCATGTTCATTTCACTTCTTTGGCCACAAGAAACATCCAGACAACAGATGCTGGAATATGAACATGTTCTCCTGAAGATCCTCAGAGCACCAAGCAGCTCAGAAATAGCCATCGATATATCTGCAGATGGCAAAAGATAAAATCATTTAAGAATGTTATACTGTTAATTTCAACTGCTGTAGCATGGTAAAGCATTGTAAAATCCTAGTAACAACATGGTCAAATATGGTAAACCCATGGTACAAACATGGTTATAATATGCTAAAAACATTGTGAAATATAATAAATGATGGTAAAGTGTACCATGTTAAAACGTTGGTTACATATGATCAAATCCAGTGGGGTAGCATGGTAAAAAAGAGGGTCAAGTATAGTATGCACATGAACACGCACACACACACACACACACACACACACACACACACACACCTGTGACAGGCCCCTGTCCTCCACTTGATTAATTATGAATGAATGACTGATGATACACACGAATGCCTGATACACCACCAGTAAACTACATACTAGAATGACACTGCTTCTAAGGTACAGATGCATAACTTACATCTACATCCTAATCATGTATATGTCATACCACTGTTGCATCATCATATTTTATAATAAACCCATTTATGATCAGTAATCTTATATTGTTGAACTTTGACGTCAGCAGATTGTGAGGTAGAGTGTCAAGTTCCCGACACCTTGCTATGTTCATAGACTACCACAGTACACCACACTACACCTTACTGTGATTTTACCATGGTACAACTTGTTTTTACACACACACCAGTCAGGTTAATCTACTTTTACTGTACTTCTTTAAGCACACATAATACTTCTGTATAGTAGGGAAACTATTATGCATTAGATTTACGGCTGAACATAAGAAATCACGGGAAGCATGTCGCCTATACTTTGTTTTACTGTATATCTCGTTGACGTATTTTATTAATATCTGGCAGATTCAAAGCCCTTACAATGTCTGTGTGTGTAAAGCCATCTGAGCGGCCGAGTCGAAGCTCTGTCTGTTCATTCCCATTTGCGGAAGTATGAATAAAGTTTTATTGGAGGGTGGCTGGTGCGCCTGCGCAGTGTGCACGGCGAGGAGGAGACATTTCCTGCGTCGGCGCTGAGGAAGAGGCAGAGAGGCTGAGTGAGAGAGCTGCTCGCCCGCCACTGACACCCAGATTAACAACACTACACCCCGCGTAGCCGTCCGGACAGCTCGGGAGGAAGATAGCCCTGTCTGCTAGCCAACATGCCCAAGAATAAAGGTAAGAGAGCGGGTCTGCACGCTGCTGTGCGGGGGTCTGACGCAGCAGCGCGGCGGAGTGAGCGGACGCGCATTGTGAAAACGTGCCCCGTCCTCCTGCTCTGTCCCTGCCAGGACCCGGGCTTCCCCACGCCGCCACAGCCGCTCGATCCGGGCCGTAACGCATTCAGCCCGCTCCCCCGTCTCTGCCTGCACGGCACTGCGCTCGGCGTGTGGCTCACCCGAGGACTCTGCCTGCCGCCGTCGCCGCGCTGGTGGTGGGCTCCGCCGGTGGGAGCGGAGGAGAAGTGCCGGTCAGGCGAGAGATGGTGGTCGGTGAAAAGCCCCCGAGTAGCCGGTGGGGATGCTCGCACCACGGCGGCGTTTAGTGTCCCGCACCGCCAGCACTGCCTGTATTGGTCGTGGTGGTGGTCCATGCAGCAGCGCTCACTCCGCTAGGCCCCGTTTCGCCTGTAACTGCCGGTGGGCTTTGGTTGATGGCCGTTGTTCTCCATTACATGACGGAGTATAACCACTAAGAGAAAAATTAAAATAAATGGTGTAAATGTCCGGGTTGGGACGGGCGGGCTGATTTTAGGGTTGTCCGGGGGGAGTTGCAGCTGTGTCACATCGCCCTCTCTCTGGGATCACTTCGTCTAGTTCCTGTATTGGGCATTTAGACCCTGACGGTCACGCTTCTGTGTAGATGAGATGGGTCGACTTTGAGTGCGTTTCCAGCTCCACGGAGCAGCGAGGGCATCCGACTCCCAGGGCAGAGGGGTCCCACAGTGAGCTCTACACTAGCTTGACATGAAGTCATTTCTCAACAAACAGTTGCTAATTTCTCCTGATACACTTTCTGCTTTCTTGAGAATAGGAATCAATAATCCCAATCCTTAATGACTGTACCCACCTCTTGATCTCCTTTTGTACCCCATCAAAGTAATTCTGCATGAGGGTTTAATTAATGGTAATCAGTCAAGAGGTGTATGAACACAGATGGACATCAGTTATGCTTTTAAATGCCAGAGCATCAGATGCTCGCAAGTGGCATCCAGGAAAGCTAACTTAACTTGATGTATTTTTTCCCCCACCCCTTTGCACAGGTAAGGGAGGTAAGAATCGACGACGTGGTAAGAATGAGAACGAGTCTGAGAAGAGAGAACTGGTGTTCAAGGAGGACGGCCAGGGTGAGTGATGTGGACAGGACCTGTATCTACTGAGTGAAGCAAAAGGCACTAGGCTGTTACATACAGTTAAATAGTATTGTGGAATTCTTATCGAAGTCTTTATCATGTTTATTTGTGTAAACTTTAAAATGGTGTTGTTTCCACCTCAAATAAGCATTTCCAGAATACTCTAGTTTATAAAGTGAAGTAGATATTAGCTAGTCAGTGCGCAGAAGTTGTATAAAATGTCTCGCCACACTGTGTACATTGGCTGACAATGCATTTAAAAGCACAATGCAAATGCTGAAATGGTTAAGGATGTGCTCCTAAGTGTGTGCCCCTGTGCTCTCCAGAATACGCCCAGGTCATCAAGATGCTTGGGAACGGGCGTTTGGAAGCCATGTGTTTTGACGGAGTGAAGAGGCTCTGTCACATCCGGGGCAAGCTGAGGAAAAAGGTACGCTGCTGCTGGGACTCCTGAGCTCTCAACTAAGGCGCCAGCACTTCTTTCTCCAGACAGACAGACCCACACGGTGTTAGCATAGACTGCCTGGTATTGACCACTCCGACCACCTGTGCATTTCAAAGTGACTGTCCTGGTTCCTTCAAGAACTGTCTGAATGCCCCTCCTCTCGCTCGCAGCCTCTCTCGTGTCCTTATCTGACCCTCTGTCTGCACTGCTGCTGTGTGTATAATGGCTCTGAATTGTCGTGTCCCCTCTTCTCTAGGTTTGGATAAACACCTCGGACATCATACTGGTGGGATTGAGGGACTATCAGGTAGGTTAATTTCTGCACCTTCTTCCTGAGAAACCCCCCGACCCCAAGCTAATTATTAGTTTTAATCCAATAGTCAATACAATAACAATTTGAACAGTTATCCAACATGTATATATATCAATAACGCATTGCAAGCAATCATTCACTGTAGGCTAAGAGCTCTCTTAGAGGGTTGGACGAGAACAGGGAATAGTAGAAGATTATAACTTCAATAGTGAAGGAGAGGTTAGAAGAGTTGCTGGAGATCTAGACTGTTTCCTCAATGTTTGCAAAATAAGCAGTACATTAAAGGCTTGCCCCAGAGAAAACTCCCTGAATTGTAAGTTCTGCTTAACATCTTTCACCCAGTGTGTTGACAACTTTTAACCAAGGGGTTCCTAAAGGGTGGCTGACCCCGAGTGAACTTTAACACCTGACTTGTGCTCCTCTGCCATAAACCCCTCTGACTCCTGTGTCTGATGTCCCCCCTGCAGGATAACAAGGCTGATGTCATTCTCAAGTACAACGCTGATGAAGCCAGGAGCTTAAAAGCCTACGGAGAGCTGCCAGAGCACGGTGAGCCTCTCTTTTTCCTCGCTCTGTCCTCCGGGAGGGATGTGCGTCTGCAGTTCTGTTCTTCCCTTGTGCAGACGAGTTAGCACGGCTCCTGCGAGCAGAGTGTGGGTGCGTGCGTTTGCTCAGGGAGTGGGGGTGCGCCGGTCTCGGATACACGGGTGCGAAAGGGCTCTTGAGAAGCACCCGTAGTGTCCGCAAGTCTCGGCCGTGCAGCCTTCATTCCCTGACACGGTTTCTCTCACGCTCTGTGTGAGTGAGTCTCAGAAGGCAGTTTAAAGGACTATATCGACATTTAAACCTTAAGAACCCAGTGTGAGCTACTCATTGCAAGCCTCTAGCAGTCTTGACAAATCGATTGTCTCTGTTGACCAGGCCTCTGCGTGTGACGTGGCACGCCGGTGTCCTAAGAGTTGAGAGCTGCAGGAGTTGATTTTGTGCGTCCGTGTCTTTCAGCTATATTCTTGATCTCGGATTCCTATTTTTAAAGCTCTTTATTTTCTCCTCTTCCAGCTAAAATCAATGAGACGGACACATTCGGCCCTGGAGATGACGACGAGATTCAGTTCGATGACATCGGAGATGACGATGAAGACATTGATGATGTGAGTTCGCGTGTTGTGCGTTGGCCGGGCTGTGGGTGACCTGGTCCCCCCAGTTCTCGCCCATGGCTCCCCCGGTGTCCTCTGGCTCTTGATGTTCTGTAACAGTGCTCAAGTGCGGCAAATAACGCTGGAAGGGGATTTTGTTCACCTCATTCCCTTCTAACTGAGCCCTTATTTGGCTCTGCTGTTCCTCTTAAGGTTGCCATTGCCTGCTCTAACAGCGGTCTGTGAATGCATATACAAATGTTACTTACTGTATTTTGAATCTATGTATATATATATATTTTTTGTTTGTTCCCCCCCCACCAATTAGATCTAAGTATGGACTTTCGATGACATTCTCTCCACGAGCTGCAGAGCCCCTGCTCTGGAAGAGGAGTCATCTCAACCCAAACAGCCCATGCCAGGTTTTGTTTTCCTTGCTTTGACACGCTGGCTCTGTAGGAGACCCGTCAGTGGGAGCGGTGACGTCAACGCGGACAAACGGACAAACAGACAAAATAATAAACAAAGTATTCAGTTTTGTTTTAATGTATTTATATTTTATTTCACTAGAGGTGGAATTTATCGTCAAAATACATAGTATCTGAATTTACAATAAAAAGTTAAACCCTTTTTCGCTTCCTCTTTGCAATCTGTCTATTTTTTTTTTTATTACTCATTAGTTTATTTCACGGGCAGATAAAAGATTTTTTTGCCGTTTTTTCGGTCGCCCATAAAGGATATGTAATTTTTTTGATAGTTTGCTTCAACCTTTCAGAGAGCCTCTCGCATTGATATGTAGGGCAGCAGGTCTGTTATTTAATTTGATTTTGATTTAAATATCTAGCTTTTTCGTCTTGTCCTCCACCTCCCCCGCCTACACACACACATTTGTTTTAAAGGGAAAAGTTATTTAGCAGAGAACAGAAAATAAATGGAAAGATTGAGATGGGAAATCATGTGGGGCTTTAAAATTTGAAGATGTAACTATTTTGATTTTTCAGCTAGAAGTTTATTTTAGTTTTTAAGTGCAAACTTTGAACATCTGTGTTTTTTCATGGCTGGGATGCTTTTTCTGGGAGAAGAATGTGCCAAGTACATTTTGTTAAATCACTTCTGTGCAGTTTTGACTTCTTTCTCCAGTTTAACTTGGAACTAAATACCTAATAAATGCATAATTGGAGAGGACCACTAGGTGGTGCTGTCTCAGAATAAAATCACTTTGGTCTTGATGAATTTAGAGACCCTTATTTTCTCGCACGCAGTTGTATTTACAGTTTCTACAGTCTGAGAAATATTTTGCTGTAACGACAAAAAGGAAACAGAATTCAGACCCTGAGCTCTATTTTTGTAATTCTCAGTTGTAAAACACATTTTCAGTTCGAACATGTTATTTGTGTTTGCTTTTGTTTCGTTTTTTCAAGCTGTAGTGGATTGCGTTTGTCTGCCATCTGCCGAGTTCCTTGTAATGTAAAGAGGAGCGAATCTTAAAGACCAGAGCTGTAGTTTAGGGAGCTGCAGAGCACCCGTCGCTCGGATCCCTTCAGGTTTTAGTGGCGCCTTTCCATTAGCCCCTTGTTCAGACCGGCAGGAAGAGGGGTGATTTGACTTCCTTCTATATAATGACTCCAATCAATTAAGTAAAACCTGAGGTGGAATGAAAACCAGAACCTCCTCCCCCCCGCGTGGACTGATCTTTGCCAGCACCTGCTCTGTGTTCCTCCAACTCTGGTCTTCAAGATTTCGGCTGCTTGTGAACCCCAGTGGCCTGGCCAGGTGGGCGGGGAGGGAGATTCGTATTGGCTGTACTCCTGTGTTCACATTTCATGCATCTGAATCCAGATCTAAATCCTATACCAGTGGTTTGTAATGTCTCTTGTGTTTGAAAGCCCCCGTCGTATTCTTGTTCAGTGTCACTCAGTTGTCTCGTCTCTTGTCTTTGACTTGTACAAAGGGCTCCTGCCTAACTGGCCATCCTGTCGAATGATGTGTAACGCTCAGTGGCCAGCTTGCTCGTGTGATCAGAAGTGTAGACTGTGTTGATTGTCTTGTCAGTTGTACTTCAGTAAATTAATACCTATATTCAATGTGAAATCTTTTCTTAAGCAGCATTTGTTTTTTCTTAAAGGGATTAATGAAAAATAAACTGTCAAATCATTAAATGATATGAGTTTATAATAAAATGCAAACTGGGATGATTGAATTTCAAGTCCTTGTTTTTGGAAAAAAGATGCTGTGCTATAATCTGTCTTCTACAACACAGGCTCACATTGTTGTGGTGAAACGGGTAACTCGGCCTGTACAGTTACTGTTCACTTCCAATTGCACCACATGACATCAAACCACGTCCCTGCCTCCTTCAAGAAACGCGATTTGCTTTTCCCAATGTGTAAGCCCTTTGTAGCTGTAAGCTTCACTTGATATAAGTCTAGCCTGCAAAAAATAGACAAAACAAAAAAATGGACAATAAAATGATTAGGTTTGACACTGGAGGAAGCGGGCTGATGCAGATAATCCCGAAGATATTACACTGTTGAGTACATGCACAGTATTTATCCCAACTCCATAACTTTCCACGCACACACTCTTCAGCTGTTCTGCTGCAGTGGATATGGTTTGTCATAATTGTGCCCTGTGGATCTCTGAACTGCCTGGAGTTGCATGCAGCTGAAATCCAGATCCACACTAATTGCAGCCTTTCACCGCGGAGGAGCCCATACTTGCAAGAAATGTGTCGTCTGAGATTAAATTTGGATGGGGTGGTGGGGGGTATAAGAATATACTGGTGTCATGGAATGGTAACTGGATTAGGGGCTGCTCAGCTCATCGGGCGGGGCAGGGAGCTGCTAGCGCTGATCTGTGCTGCTCCTCAGTGCGGCTCTGTTCTTGGAGACGCAGTGTGGAGGGCCAGGACAGGCAGGTGTGCGATACCGTACTCTGGATAGGTGAATCTGGTTTAAGAGCTATATGGGAGTCCTTCATTCACTGTACCCTGTGGGAATAGTTTTGGTGTTAAGTTACTATATATACAAGATGAAAAATGTTTATTTCTTTATTCATTATTCTGGGATGGGGTTTTATTTACGTGGAAAGTTGAGTATTTGTTTTGCTGATTTCACTTTAATTTATTTTGAAGGTGAGAGAGAGACCAGCAGTTGCATGATTGCACAGTTTATGCCCTGCGTACAGCTGCCCCTGCACACTGGCTGTGTTGCTAATGCCTTTTGAAGTTCGCTGGCCTCTCAGTGCAGTTTGCTGCCGGGGATTCGTTCTGCAGGCCGGGGCCTCGTGCTGGTTTAATAGGTAATAGGGACGCTTAGTTGCAGCCCTACTCTCCAGATCCGTCTCCCTGCTCTCCCTCCTGGTCTTGTGGAAGGAGCTGTGCAGTGACATCATGTGTGGTGACAGCTCATGAGGACTTCGTTAATTGGAGCCTGCTCCTCGGGGACGCTGTCGCCCGGGGGGCGCTGGTGACTGTGGGCTCCCTTCGTGAGCCGCACTCTGCCACGCCACGTTTCCCCCGCCTCACGTGGCTGGGTCCAGGAGCACGACCTTGGCTTGTCCTCTGA
This sequence comes from Amia ocellicauda, assembly GCF_036373705.1. NCBI lineage: Eukaryota > Metazoa > Chordata > Actinopteri > Amiiformes > Amiidae > Amia > Amia ocellicauda. The sequence goes on from NC_089852.1 coordinate 30,827,066, forward strand.
TTTGGATGCTCTCTTTATGTTTGTATGTATGTATGTTCCCTTGTCCTTCTCTGTACAGTGTCTAAGGGCTGCAAGACATTTATTGTACAATTGCACTTTATCTCTCTTAGCTCCCATAACGTTGGGGAAAAAAGAGTTGTGAGTGTGCAGTGTGAGAGTCAGAGTGAGACAGTGAGTGAGTGGTGATGGTTGTGCAGTTCTGTTCAGGGGAGAGCTGCACAGTCTGCAGAGATCTGGTGCCAGGATGCTTCAGTGGCACAGTGCTTGCCTGCCCGTGGGCCTGGTGAGTACCAGCCTGGGCAGGAGGCTCTCCTCGTGTCCTGGCTGGCAGTGTCTCGCTTCACAGACTGTCTCTGCTGGCAGCCTGGGCAGAGCTGTCTGTGCCTCCTAGTGCTCCATCATCGGCCAACTGCACAGGCACCCATCTGCAAAGAGACTGTGTGCACTGGCAAAACAGTAAAAACTTTCAATCAAATCCTGTAAATATACGTTGTTTTCACCTTCAGGGTATTTACCCAAATGGGTTGAGTAGGAATTTGGGTAAGTCTACTACCTGTTTCAAGGCATTGGATGGATGAGCAGATCTGGTGCGTCAGTGCTATTTTGCTGTTAATGCATGGCTGAGAGTGCTCAGTCCTCTGTCTGCACAGATGCAGCCTGACCAAAGAGACGGGGGCAGCAGGGCTGCATGTATCCCACTGCCAGTCCTCTGGAGGGCTTCATGTCTCTCCTGCTGTTTATTTGGAGCAGGTCTGCAGTCAGACCGGATGAGCTGGCGCCCCCTGCAAGTTGTTACATGAGTTCTCTTGAACTTTTCCTTGGCAGCCAACTCTGCAACAGATCTTTATAAACGAGACTGCATGTAAACAGACTGCTGCTGCAACTCATAATTACACACTGTGCAGAACGGGCTCAGGCAGGTCTGGGATGAAACTAATAATTTATAAAAGCAGAGAGGGAGAAAGAGATTTCCTCTCTCCCGTGTGTGCAGAAATTATCTGAGGGGCTGTAAACCTTGGGGGAAATGGCCCCAGCTGTACCCATGAAAAGGGTCTGGAGAGAGATTTCAGGGAAGCTGTGAGCAAATTGTAGAAAGTGTAATTCTAGGAGCATTTTCTTTTTGATTTTCTTTCTTTCTAATTATATTTGAGTGCCAACGTCCTTACTTCATTAGTACCTAAGATTGCTTGTTTAAGCAAGTTCACTGATGCACACACAGCCGGCCTTGCATGGCGTATTTATAGTCCACAGATCGGTTCATTGAGCATCATCATTATCTGCTGAATCCAGGACTGTCGGATTTCTCCAGTTCCCATTCCTATGACGTCAAGCATGTAGCCGGTGGCCGCACTGGATCAGCAGCAGGGACTGCACCCCTCCACACACACACACACACACACACACACACACACACACTACCCCCTGCCTCCCTCGGGTGGACCAGCAGCCCCTATCACTACTGCGAGCTGCAATCTGACCTCCTTATCAACTAGGATAAGCAGCGGCGCAAAGAACCGAGTCCAACTCCATCAGTGCGGACAGCGCTGGTGCTGATGCGGCGGACGGGGCTCCTCTGGCCGGCCGTCCTGCGAGTCCCTGCGCTGCCCGGGAGGAAGGAGGCGGAGGGGATGCGCCCGCTCACAGCTTAGTTTTTTGGGGGGAGATTTGGAGGTGACATTGCGCCTGTGCGTCCGCAGCCAGCCAGCCAGCAGGAAGATGGCGGACTGCGCAGTCGAGACCGCCGCAAAGACACGGCCAGGTAAGCGAGCATCGCAGCCAGACCCGCCGGAGACAGCGGCTCTCCCGGGGGCATCGCTGCTCGGGTCCCGTCCCGCCGAGGGGCTGGCCCACCAGGAGGGGTCTGTACCCCCGTGTGACTGGTGCCGCTGTGGACCTGTGCAGGAATGCGCGTCCGCAGGTGCGACGGGTCTGTTCAAATATGAATAATCCTAACAGTAAAACATGGATGTTTTAAAGCCCAGTCCTGCACAGATGCGGCAACTGCATCACTGTGATGGTGCTGCTATTGTTTTTATAGTTTGAAAGGGAAAATGAAACGGATCATTTGAATCAAACAGACGGGAAAAGCAAGACTCGTCAACAACACACCCCTGTCCCGGTGCCGGGGTTTTAAAGGGGTTTTAAAGGGCCACATATTGAGGATTTCATCGCAATCCGCGGTGTTTCACAATGGCTGACATGCGCGCAAACCCGCGGAATTAAGGTGACATCAGGTTTTAATTTCAGAAGCAACAACTGCGTATGAATGTGGATACTTTGTGCTTTCATTGTTAATACACAGACTGTGCAGGCACAATGACATTGATGTGTTGTTGTGGCCGGTAAATGAGTTTATTTCCACTCGAAGGCATACCGAGATTTGTTGCACATGAATGCACTTGCTTTGTGTTTGTGTTCAGCATTTGAAAACGTATTTTTATATTTGTTTTACCACTAAAACAAAATCACAATAACAGATTCCTTACAACCGCATGCAAATAAGGACAGTAGGTGCAACCACAACTGTCATTCATGAATCATGTAGCATCCGAGGACGAGGACTGATGAGGGGACTCTTGTCTCCTGTCAGCTGAACTTGGGAAATCTGTGTCTGGTTTGGTGCGCTGCTAGAGGATACCAATCGTGGAAATAAACCAACAAACATTAATCATTAAATACTCTTGTATGAAGGGAGCAATGATGGGCTTTGTGAAGAATCTGAGATTTTCCATTTCTTTATGTCTTGCTATCCATCTGTCTATCTGCGCTCCCTGCCCAGGCTCCAGTGTGTGGAGGGTTAAGGGGTGCAGGGGTCCTGGAGGGGTTAGGAGCCTTTTGTCTCAGAGGGCTACAGTTGTGAGTTTATTCGTCTCTCTGTTGACTTAGGTTGGCCTCTCTGAAAGGTGCCGGGCAATGTGACATGATTGTAACGGGCGTAGCGTGCCGTGGCATGAGAAGAACCCTGGCCTGCCGCAGGAAAGCCGCGGCGCAGTGGAGGGGTCCTCCTGGTCTCGGTGGTGAGCTCTGGTCGACCCCCCTGCGTGGGGTTTCCTGGCCCCTGGGAACCCCAGAGCTGCAGGTCCTCATTGTGTCCCCATCCGAGCTCTGAAACATTTCCGCGATGCAGTAACCTGCTGCATTAGAGCTATTCAATTGTTTACATCTCTGCATGTGTTTTGATTGTAGTCCTGTTATCTTTTAATATATTTGTTTTATAGAAGCTCCAGCTGTGGCAGAGCTGACAACACTTTTAAGTCAGAGGTGTTCACTCCTGGTCCTGGAGAGCCCCTATCCATCAGGTTTAAGAGGTCACCCTCGTATCACCAATTTATTAACACCTGCAAGTATTTAATTCTGATCAATGAAGCAGGTGGTAAATTCAGCCCTTTAGTAACCATTGGAGCAATTATCTGAATACCTGCAGCTTCCTGGGGGAAGAATCCCCTTGGCTGACTTGCTTAATTTAATAATAATGCACATGTGTTCCTAGTATTTAGAAGTTGTTGATTTAGGGTGACCTATAAGATGGATTGGGGCTCTCCAGGACCAGGGTTTTAACACCCCTGGGGTTTAAAGAATCCTGTTGGGCAAATGTGTTTGTTCAGTCAAGGTTAAATCTCGGAGGGCAGGTCTACTGTGTCCACCCTTTTTCATCAAGGTGAAACTTGCATGTCAATCCTCTATCCACCCCTTAAACTCAACCAGAGACACGGTGTACAGTGATGCAGCTAGGCATGGCTTTGGGTTTGTGTATCTTGTCCTTGTGGGAGCACACAACATGCCCTATTGGAAGATTGGCCATAGAGGTCAAGGGGGTCTGACAGGGGCTGTGTCAAGCTCCCCCACGCCACCCACACACAGACGCATTACTAGTGAAGTCTCTGGACCCTGTCAGAGGTATCTTTCCAGCCCCTCTTCCTGCTGTAACAGCTGATGGCTCCAGTAGGAGGCCCGTGGCCCTCAGATATTTTCAGGGAGGCAGCCCACCTGGTGCAGTAGGGCTGTGCGGCCAGGCCTTCACACAGAGAAGCACTCGGGGGTTTATGGAGCGTATGTAACGTCTTGCATAACTGTTAATGATCAGCTTGTTTTCTGACCTTATGTTCATAATTATTGTTATTTATGTATTAGTTGTGTTGCCATTGGAATGATTGATTTGAAAGCATTTTAACCCTTGCTTGTGGGAGAGATTATGTATTTATTTATTGTAGTTTTCAGTTAAAAAAGCAAATGATCCTGTTCGGTCCTGTTTTCTTCCCCTGTTGTGGATATCATTATGGGTTCGTCTCATTGACTAGCCGGCAGTGCTGTTTAGCTAATGGCCAAACAAGTGCCTTCGCTGAGTGCCATTCACTGGTTTATTGGAGTCTGGCCCCTGTGCGGAGTGAGGGGGACAATAAAGTATTCATCCTGCACAGATGAGCAGGAAATGCTTCTTTTGATCCTTTTGGAGCTGCCAGAAGTGCGCTCCTTCACTACTGCTTTCAGACAGGGCTCTCTTCCTGCTGCGGTGCGGTGTGGGGCTGGCTGTGAGACGGGGCCTGAGTGTCTGAATCGTTTTTGCACGGTGGCGTCTCTCAGGTCTGTTGGAGTGTCCCTCCCAGCTGTGCACGGTTTGTTAAGGGCAGTGATGGCGCAGACAGACAGTATTTATGTGCGAACCAGTGCTTTTGTCAGGTTAATGCATATTGATTTTCAAATATTTGTTGATCGAGCTTAAATGCCTAAGTGATTGTTCTTATTTTATTTCTTGTCTCGTTGCCCTAAGGCTCACTCTGTCCCACTGGCGCAGTTGTCACAGTGGTGCCCTGTGTAGACAGATATGGGAGCCTAATAGGCGCGTTTATACTGCGATTTCTGATGCTGATCAAATGCATCGGTAGCATTTGATCCTGGCAGTGTAAACGCTCGATGGGCTCTAGTCCAAGCATGCACAGCGGTGGCGTTTGTACCGATGCATTTGATCCATATCAGAAATGGCAGTGTAAAAGTGCCTTTGTTTTGATTAAGTCTCTTGACAGTAGACGACTCTGGTATCCTGAATGTTTTTTGGGATGCACAAACTGGTATGGATCAAGCATCGAAATGTCTGTTTTTAATTGTACCATTCGTAATCGCTGTTACATCTGAGGCATTTCTGTTTGTCGTGACTTGAAGTTAGAACATACATGGATCTTTCTGGCTATAGTGATTTAGAGGGAACCACCCCCCACCCCAAAAAAAAACCTGTAGATGTTATTCATTTAACAAATTACATTTCTATTTACTTCCTTGTGTAGCTCATATGTGTCGTGTTACAGTGCTGTCTCAGATCTCCCAGTCACTAAGCTGAGGGTCACGTCTTTTTCACCGAATAACAGCCCACAACATTAAACAATGAATATTTTCAATTTCACAAAATAACTTTAATGTTTTAAAATGCATTCACCTCAGAATATGGTGTTCCTCACACTAGTCCATGAAAATCGTCCTTCGGTTGATTAGAGTCCTGAAATTGCCCAGTGGCCAAACAGCTGGGCATTTTGAAATTGCAGTGTGGATGTGTACCTGTCCCTGCAATCTCCCCGTGTGTCATTTCCGTTACCCGAGACTGTGTAGAAATGCTGTTTATTTCAGTCTTTTATTGTTGTCTCTAAGTGCTATGAAAAAAAGTACATGTCTTGAAAATGCATGACCAAGGAAAATGTATTGCATTTCCCCCCTTCCCCCCCACTCCCTTCAAGCAATCAATAACAGTGTTTTATGCTTAATCTGGGAGCATTCGGCACAGACTACAGTGTGTGCAGGACAGAGCACGACGAATATTGCGGAGGGGATTTTCTGTTACCCAGAGGTAGGTGGCTGCAGTTCATTAGACATATCTGAGGGTGGTGGTATGCTCTAGTTAGTTGTAGTTGCACGGTTGCGACTGAAATGAGTGCATCTCTGTCTGTGTCTCTGTTGAGAAATATGCTGAGCAGGTTTGGCAGTTCTGTGGGCAGGAACCTCTTTCTGCAGGACTGCGGAACGAGAGCAGGAGGCGTTGTTGGGCTGCGGGTGAACGGGAACGCCCGGGGATCCCCGCGCAGCCTCCCCCCCCAGCCCAGCGTTGGGAGTGGTGAGAGATGCCCCAGGCCTGGCAAAGAGAATCGCTAGCATGAGCAAAATCCATCCCGGCGACTGGTGCGTTTGGTTCTCTACTGTGACCTCACACCCTGCAGCCCCAGTTCTGTGTCCAGCGATTTATCTACCTGCTGGTCCACGGAGTTTGTGATGGGACCAGAGACTGACCGTCTGTCCCACTTATGAGTCATCCAGGTGATGAGTTGCCGTAAGACACTTGTGTGTGTTACTGCTATGTAAACTAGTCTAGACAGAAGAGCTTGCTGGGGTTGGCCATTGCATGTTCTTGTTTATATATGTGTGCATTGAAAAAAATATATATATAATATCTAGGCCTCCTGATTTTCTGTGTGAGGAGTAATCACAGAGATAACTGCTTAACAGACCTGACTCACCCTGACATCAGAGGCTTTGAGTGTCGCTCCATAAAGAGAGCCTGCTTCATCCTCCTCCTCCTCCTCTTTTTTGTCTTTTCAACTATGCAGCTTGGCACAGTGCCGCCCCACCCATGGCACTTCAGAGAGCTTGATGATCAGGCCTGGCTTTTCAGTTCTGTTTTATCTCCAGGCAGCAGTTCCCCTAGTTGTGTGCTGGCAGGAGAGACGAAACGCTGTAAACCTGCTTCCCACTAATGGCTCGCAGTAGCCGTCTTCCTTTTGTTGCACATACTTGCACTCTTGAACCCCTCCACCCCCGCCCCCCCCCCCCCACATTGCTGAGCATTTAAAGCTGCCAACTGCTCAGCATCAGCTTCTCGTAACTCTCCTCTGGGACATATTTGATATTTATAGGGTGATTTTTGTTTCCTGTAGCTAATGGAGATGCTGGGGCACCATTCTGTCATGTCGCTCTCAGACAGTGAGGCCCAGATTGTGAGTGATGTTGATGATGATGAGATTGTTTTATTTGCTCAGTCCTGTTGCTCCACCCACACACTGTGAGTCAGGCCTGTACTGCACCCTCATTCACTTGGCTGCTTGGACTGACCTGTGTGGTCAGGGAACGAGCCACTGCTGGACTTCATTCTCTCGTAAAATAAATACAATAGATAGATAGATAGCAGGGTTGAGGGTCAATCCCACTTTTTCCATCCCAATTCCCTTTCTTAGTGCCATTACCAATTCCATTTCTCTTAGCCACTGACATAATAGGCTCTGCTGTAATGCGAATTGAATCGAAAGAGGAATTACAAACAGAATTGTATCTGAAAAACTGGAATTGACCCCAAACCTGACAGATGGATAAAATAAGAACGTAAAAGTCTGTATCTGTTTTGAGGCCACAAGCGCAATGCCTTGTTCAGCAGTGGGACAGTGGCACTGTTCCACTGTTCTTCCGCAGTGGGTGACTTGTGTCGCTGTTGTTGTTGCTGATTGGCAGAATCGCAGAATCGCAAGCAGGTGGGTCTGCCTAGAAGTAAGAAAGGCATTGAATTATTGACCAGTTGTGCTCACAGGACACAGTCACACACGCACCTAGGAAGAAAGAAAGAAAAGGAGATGAATATTTCACAGAAAATATTAATATTTCACAGCACAGGTGCAACTATATGTGTGTGTGGTGGGTTGGGGGATACAGTGGTTCTCAAAAGTATTCACCTCCTTTGGACATTTCTAAATATCATTGTATTACAACATGAAATCCGAATGGATTTAATCAGGAGTTTTTGCCGCTGATCAACACAGAAAATGTCAAAGTGAAAAATATAATCTGCAAATTGTTCTAAATTATTTACCGATACAAAACAGAAAATAATTGAATGCATAAGTAATCACCCCCTTTAGTCAATATTTGGTAGAGGCACCTTTGGCAGCAATTACAGCCATGAGTCTGTAGATAAGTCTCTACCAGCTTTGCACATCTGGACACAGCAATTTTTGCCCATTCTTCTTTGCAAAATTGATCAAGCTCCATCAAGTTGGATGGGGACCTTTGGTGAACAGCAAGTCAACTCTTTCCACATATTCTCAATAGGATTGAGGTCCAGGCTTTGACTGGGCCACTCCAGGACATTGCCATTTCTGTTGTAAAGCCACTCCAGTGTGGTTTTGGCTGTATGTTTGGTATCATTGTCCTGCTGGAAGATGAATCTTCTCCCAAGTCCCAAGTCTCCTGCAGACTTCAGCAGGTTTCCTTCCAGGATTTTTCTGAACTTTGCTGCATCCATTTTGCCCTCTATGTTTACAAGGTTCACGGTAGGGATGGTGTTCTCAGGATAATGTGTGGTGTTAGGCTTGCGCCAAACATAGCACTTAGCGTTGAGGCCAAAAGCTCTATTTTGGTCTCATCAGATCATAGAATCTTCCGCCACTTGGTCTCAGAGTCTCCCACATGCCTTCTGGCAAACTCAGCCAAGATTTGATTTTGTTTTGCCACTCTCCTATAAAGGCCACTCTTGTGAAGCACCCAGGCTATTGTTGCAGTATGCACAACACTGTCAACACTGTAACTCCTTTAGAGTTGCCATAGGCCTCTTGGTGGCCTCCCTGACTAGTGCCCTTCTCGCCCGGATACTCAGGTTTTGAGGACGGCCTGATCTAGGCAGATTCACAGTTGTGCTGTATTTTCTCCATTTCTTAATACTGGACTTTACTGTTTACCAGGGGATATTCAATGCCTTGGAAATGTTCTTATATCCCACCCCTGATTGGTGCTTTTGAAGAATCGTATTCTGGATAAGCATTGACTGTTCCCTCGTCTTCATGATTTAGTTTTTGTTAGGAATTGTACTAACCAACTGTGGGACCTCCCAGAGACAGGTGCATTTAACCTGAAATGAGGTGGACTCCATTCAACTAATTACGTGACTTCTAAAGACAATTGGTTTCACCACAGCACAGTCAGGTGTGTCATAACAAAGGGGTTGATGTTTTATGCATTCAATTATTTTCTGTTTTGTATTTGTAATTAATTTAGAACAATTTGCAGATTTTATTGTTCACTTTGACATTATGGACATTTTCAGTGGCAAAAACACCCGATGAAATCCATTCTGATTTCATGTTGTAACACAATGGAATGTGGATAAGTCCAGGGGGGGTGAATACTTTTGAGAGCCACTGTACCTCTGTTTCCTGACAACGGGCCTGGCTCTTCTGTGATGGACTCCTGTGGGTGGAGTTCATTTTCATCTCCTCACTGCAAAGTAAAATCTTGTATTATTTTGGTTCTGTGTTAGCAGGGCTGGCCAGTCTAACCTGTTCTCGGAATGAGAGAGGGAGGGAGGCAGAGAGGGAGAGGGAGGGAGGGAGGGAGGAAGGAGTGGGGTACAACCCTAAATCATCCCTCAGCAATCATTACAGTACACCTGGAGCACAAAGAGAGTCTGACGCACTGTGTGTATGTGTGTGTGATGCTTTGGTTTTGTGTTCTCACCAGCATTGCATTGATGGTATCAAGTTGTGGTGCTATGTCGGAGATGTTTAGTGTCAGGTACTGAGCTTTTATAAACCTTTCTGAGTGACACAGCATGGGGGAAAGAAATTGAGCATCACATGGCAAAATCACCAATGAACTCTGAACTTGTGTGGCATTTTACATTGTCAGAGTTTGTTGAACAGTGGTGATTGTGCTGTGGGGATGATTCGGACGAGGAGCTGGTGTCCACTGTGCTTCCATCCCACTTCCTCGTGCCCCTGCTACCTCTCTGAGCAGCCTGAGGTGCGAGGACGTGGCAGTGGCTGTGACAGGACGGGGAACCAGCAACAGCAGGTCTGCAGATGTGCTTCCTGTTGTTTAGTAATCTGAAATCATGAGCTGCTCAGGGAGGAGCAGCCCTGCCCCGCAGTGTAATTCTCTGAATTTATTGGAGAGAGCTGACTCCCTAATCCGCCTGCCGGACACGCACTCTCCTGATTAGCAGACACGGGCAACAACGGTGCGCTGATTAAAGATTGCGGTGCTCGCTGAGCGGTCGTTAAACCAGAAGGGGGAAAAAAAACTATTTCAGCCCCAGTTGCTGTCACCTGGCCGATCTCCTTCTGTTTAAGGGCTGAACACAACAGTCGACAAGGCTGACATAAGACAACCATCGTTGGTCCAGTTGGCCAGAACGAACAGACTGGATGAAGCTAGGGGTTGGGGTCCACTGGTGTACAGTATAAAATGAATTATCTTCTCCATTTGAACGGAGATCTGAAGTCTAGTTTGCAGTGGACAAATCCGCTCTGAGGTACAAGGCCTGGTAAACGGGGCTTAATGGCTGGTTTGCTTTAATCTGTGTGTGCCAGCTGTTTTTACTCAGGGTGGCCTGTGCCTGTGTTGTGCTGTGCGACTAGGGGTGGGCAGTCTGTGATCGAGCAGTATGGGCTGGGTAGTGCCCGCCCAGGATAAACTGGCCAGTCACCTGTCCAGATCAAAGGGAGTGGGTTGTTCCTGTCCTACAGGGCATGTTCACTCAGTTCCTCTTGTATTATAGCTATCCTGGTTGAAAACTAATGCCACCCCTCCTCCAGACAATGGTCTCATCCGCACTAGTGTGCCGAAACGTGTTCTGCATACTTGCGCTCCTGCTCTGCTGCACTTGCTGGCGATTGTGTATGGTGGTTTGCTGTGAGGTTGCTGCCTGTGTCACAGGGGACAGAGGGTGATGCCAGGCTGCAGTGAGCAGTGCTGATGCTCTGGTCTCTGTGTTGCTGCTCAGGAAGATGTGGCTGTGTCTTTTCCTCCCTGTCCGGGCGGCTTATGTGTTGCTCTGTCTCTCGATTCAATTTATAAAGCTGTATTGGCATGACTAAGGAACATCAGGGTTGCCAATGTAGTGATGCACAGCTCTGGTGCTCAGGAACAGGGCGATGGGGAACAATTTCAATACAGACAGTTTACATAAAGGTGTTGTACACACAGAATACATAGTGTCACGGACCCAGAGTGCTTCGTCTGTCCCTCTCTCTGAGGAAGTGCGCACAATCTCTGCTGTCTGTCCGTCCTCTCTCAGCACCTGTGTCTTCTTTAAGGTTTGTCTGTCCCTGTGCAGCTCAGAAAAGTCCATTTTTTCTCTCTCTCTCTCTCTCTCTCTCTCTATCTCTCTTACTCACTCTCTGTGAAGCTTAATTAGCTCTGTCTCTCTGTGCTTGTCTGTATGTGTGAAGTGCAGTGGAGTGCAATCCTCTGGTCTGTCTCTCTGTGCAGGAGCATCCATGGCCCCAGCGCGGGTGGAAGACAGGAGGATCCAGACCAATGGCCACGCCTCGCCCGTCCGGCTGCCCCCCGCCCCCAGCAGCCCTGCAGGTAAACAAAGTAAGTCCAGCTCACTGCCTGCTGCATGCTCTGAGTACGGGGAGGGGGGCAGTGTGTATCTCTGTCCATCTCTCTGGATGTCTCCGCTAATTCATGTATTCACGCAGCAGCCTGTAGTCCCTTCAGCCTGTAGGTAGTAGTAAGGTGCTGTGAGTCCAGATTGTGTTTCCCTTGCAGATGTGGACGGGTGTTTGAAGACAGACGACAGAATGCGGCTGGCCAAGGAGAGGAGAGAGGAGCGGGAGAGGAGTCTGGGTGAGTTTACATCTGGGAATTAAAAAAAAAACTGAAAAAAACAACAAAAAATTAAATCTAGTCCAACGTTTGTTAATATAATGGCAGGCCTCCCTACTTCCTTTAGGCACGTCACCCTCAATCAGCTTTTCCAGCAGTAAAGGGAATAATTAATTTCAACAAGTTCTCCTTAGTTTATAATCGCAGCCCGAGATGCCCGAAATGTTCTCTCTCTGAAGTAAAGCGGTGTTGTCAGAGCCGTTCAGTCTGACACGCAGCAAAGCAGAAATGAGTTTCCGGGACACCGTACCAGAGCCGACTTGCTTGTGGTTTATTTTTGTATGTTTTTTTTGCTGCGGTCCCCTGGGACTCTTTGCTGTCGTTTATTTCACCACCAATTACTGGATCTGAGTCCTGCTTTCATGCCGTAACAGCCCGTTTACAAACACGCTGTTAAACGGTTACTTCTTGACACAGGCACTTCCTGAACTCCCTGCGCGCTGCTCTTTAATGCCTGTCACTGTGGAATTAAACCTCGCGATTTTATTCCAGTCAGACGTTTCTCTGAATTATCATCACCACTGGAGCCGGGAAGCCTAGGGGATCGCCACACCGCTGTGGGAAGGTATTACAATCTGTACAGAGAAGACCACCAAACGTGTAAAACACACAATCAGTCCAACTGCATGTCTTACCTGTGCAGATGTTACCCAGAGTCACCCAGGTTAGCAAACACTGGCCCAGTCAGGAGCACAGAGCATTGTGAGGCTGCGTGAAAGAATAAAGCAAACGAAGTCGTACAGTGGCTTGAGCGGCTGTGTAGCGGGACCCTGTCTCTGATTCCCCACAGTGATGCGGGAGCAGGCGATCCGGGAGAAGGAGCGGCGCGCGCGGCTGCAGTACGAGCGGCAGGTGGAGGAGCGCTGGCGGCGGCTGGAGGAGCAGCGGCAGCGGGAGGAGCTGCGCCGCACAGCCGTGGAGGAGAAGAGACGCCAGAGACTGGAGGAGGAGAAGGTCAGAGCAGCTTTGTGTGTGTCCCTGTGTCCCTCTGTGTGTCTGTTTGTGTCTCAGTGCCACTTTTATTTATTTATCCCCCTGTGTCCTCTATCCCTCCTCCTGGCTCCCTATGTAATATGTATTAGCCTCGACACAGGGGTAGACAGCCCGGGCTCTTGCGCTCCACAGCAGGCCGCAGCACCAGCTTATATATAGCCATGCTCATGGTTTTCAGCACTGGGGTCAAGTAAGGGGACAGCGAAGTCATTGAAATCCTGAAGGATCGAAGGCTTACAGTTTCACAGACTGGTAGAGAGCCCCGGCGGCCTACTACTGCTGAGGATCTGCCTCTAACCTCCTCTCCCCTCTCCCGGTCTCCTTGTGGGTATTAGCTGAGGGCAGATCAGAGCAGAGCCAAGGGGCCCTGGGAGACTGAGCTCATAGTACTGGAGGCAGCTATAGTCCAGTCCAGTCCAGTCCATTGAGTGCAATCCAGTTCAAACCAGTCCATTGAGTCCAGTCCAGTTCAGTCCTAGCCATTGCATCACTTAATTATTGGCAAGTTGTGATATACATTTCTACTCCAGCAGCTCTCAGACTATCAGGGAAGGCCAATCCTTTGGTGAATGCTTGTGCTCCAACAACAGGGCAGTTGTCTTCCAAAAAGACCTAAAACATAAATAAATATATACACTTAATAGTAATACTGATATTAATAATGAAACAACACAGGGGGCTGTTCCTTTCAGTTTTCAGTGTCGTGCCTCAGTGGCTCTGAGCTGTTCGGTGTGGATGCGTCAGGCCGGATCTGTGCCGTTGTCCAGCTCAGTACGAGCCACGCTCCTCTCCAGTGAGGGGACTTGGGCAGCTCATGAGGACCCAGCAATAAGCGCAGGGGCCCTTTTGTCACCGTGCGTCACTTCCGCCAATGCTGTAACCCAGTCCTGCGTGGAGGACGGGCAGCCGCCCGCGCAGCTGTGTTTTCAGGGATTCTGTATTTCCGTGTTATGTGCCCCCCCCCTGCACCATCCTCCCTGCAGTGATGAGAGTGTCCCCCTCCCCCCTAGACCCCACTGAGCTCCTGCTTGTTTTGACATTTCAGCTGCATTTTTATCTTTTTCCGTTTGTATTACTCTTTGTGAGAAATGGTTTTAGCGACCGCAGCATTCAGTTCAATTATGCGATGCGTAAATCTTTTCTTCCTCTCGGTTTTCCCCAGCCTTTGTCATACTTGATTTGATTTGGGTGTTGACCCAATTGATCGCAGGCAGCTGAAGAGGTAGCTATTGCTTTGTGATGCCAGACCCTGCCTCTCTCCTCCCTGCTATAATGAGCAGCTCCACGCCCCAGCCCGCGGGGTCCTCTCTCAGGGGGGGCTCACCTTTGTTTAGATACTGGTGCATCTCTGCTGAAGCAGCTACATGCTTAATGAGAGGGGGTGTCTGCACCGACCTGCTGCCTGGGACCTGTTGTTGCAGAATTCACCACTGAGCCCCCCATCCCCCCTCTCAGACCCCCGATTGGAATCTTCCTCAGCAGCAGCACTGACGGACTATGACATCATTCAGGGGCTGGCCTTAACTCTTTCCTGCCTGCTTTATCAGCTGCTAGTGCTCTCTCAGTGACTGTTACATTTTTGTTATAATCGCTGTGAAACCCCAATATCCACTGTCCCCCCACTTCACTGTATGTAAGTGTGAAGTAACAAAGCGATGGAGAGAAAATGCAGTAATTAAATGAGATAGAAGACTGTTAAAACTGATTGGGACTTTTTATTGCCGACCTTCTGTTTGCATTCACCACAGATCTGTATACACTTTTGTTTTGTAGTTAATTTCTGACATTTTCAGAAATATCTGGATTGCAGGCCAGGGATGTTTATGTCAGCAAAATGAACATTAAGTTAAGCAAAGGAGGAAGAGGTCTATATATGTGTGTGTGTGTATATATAGATATATAGATAGCTATAGATGGATAGATATAGATATATATATATATACTTAATGTGCATTTAAAAGCCTTAAGTGATTGTAAACCACTCAGGTTTTGTTCTGTCTGCCTTGATCAGTGCCTCTCTTCCCACTGTCTGTTGTTGCACTCTGTCATCGCCTGCCCTTCCCTGGGAGGCTGGGTAGCGAGGGGTTAATGCTAGCGGAGCGCTCTTCCCAGACAGATTTAGTCACAGTGAGCCACAGTGACAGCCACACCGGTGAAGGCAGATGCTCGCCAGCCCAGTGATGCAGCCCGTGTCATTTACATAGCGGTGCAAGTGTGTGTGTGTGTGTGAGTGTGTGTGAGCGAGTGTGTGAGCGAGTGTGTGCGTGCTTGTCTGCCTGGCTGCTGGAGTGACGGTGCGTCTGCAGAGGAGAGGGGGGCTGAGCCGTGTGCCAGGGCTGGGTGTGCTGATTGCAGAGCTCTGCCTGCCGGTGCTGTTGGGTAGGGCTTCCCAGCAGAGCGAGAGAGCCACTGCTTGCTCACCTGCCAGCTACCTCTCTCCCTGCCCGGCGCTTTCACAAGGCTATTTATTATTACTCCTTTCCATCATTGTCGGAGTCATCCTCTTAGTCTTCTGCACTACGGACCTGAGACAGAGAAAAAAGACAGAGAGGAGGGGAGCAACTAAACAGAAAAAACAAAAGAAAAGGAAAAAGGAGAATTATAAAGTGAAGAAGGGGGAGCGTGTGAGAAAAACCACCAAATGCAGCAGCCCGCTTCCGCCCCCAAGGGCCGCAGCGATGGCTCAGTCAGAGAATGTCTGTTCTTCCCTGTGTTCGAACGCAACGAGCAGGAGCGGCTGGAGGCCCTGATGCGCAGGTCTCTGGAGCGCAGTCTGCAGCTGGAGCAGAGGCCCAAGCGCTGGACCTGGGGCGGGGCCACGGGGACCGGTCCGGCAGCCAGAGAGGGTGAGTGTGCCGGCCGGGGCTGGGAGGGAGGGATGGAGTGACTGTGCAGGGATAGGAGAAGGGAGAGAGCTATCCAGGGCTGCTGTACGAACGGAGAGAGTGTGTGAGAAGGAGGGAGGGAGGGAGGGAGGGATGGAGTCGAGCTCGTTGTCTGCAATGCAGAGCTCTCTGGGCGAGTCTTGCTGTTTAAAAAAAACAAAAACACAATCTGCCTTCTGCTGTGGAGATGCTGTCCGGCGCCGGGCTGTGTACCGCCTGCCTGCTGCGGCAGTGACTGTATTGTTGTGTCCGCCACAGCCTTTGCCATTATTCCTGACTCGTAACATCTGCAGAATGGCCGCTCCAGCCAGATCATTACTTCACTCCGTAATGATCCTCAGCCCTGAGCTACAGGAGGCGGCTCATCAAGGTTACAGATGACGCCGGGATATAAACCTTGTCTGCTTCCCGGTAGAGGAGCCCGGTGCTGACTTGTATAGAACGAAAGGACAAGGCTGAGGGAGTGCGGTGCTCTTGTTTCTGCGCCATCGGGGTTAATGTTGCCCAAGGGGGTGGGGGGGAGTGTGGTGAGGCGAGAAAAAAGGTTTCATTACATTAAAAATAACAGATTTTATATATCCTGCGTGTTAGATTTTCTCTTTTTCTGCTTGTGTAGAAGGGAATTGTTAATGAGCACCACCCAGACTCCTGCTGCATTAATAAATAAATAAATTATTTAAACTGCTGATTCCGCAGCTCAAATCTGTCTCTTTTGTGGGAAACAGTGAGGGAATCAGGGGAGCGTCTCCCAAAATCTGTGTTGCGTTGGGAGTTACAATCAGCTGAAAATGTACTGCGTAGAGCTGCTCCACGCACCAGCTCAAACAGGTGCCGTGCTGAAATGGTAGGTTTACTGTGGGTGGGGATTATTATTATTATTGTTATTAGTGTAGAGGTGAGAACATGCAGTCTTCTTCCTTTGCAAGATGCTTGTTTATTTATCAGATATAATCAATAGTGTTTTATATATAATTGATCAAAAACGCAATTGAAACTATGCGGAAATCTTCATAATAATAATGATAAAATTGACTAATAATTTCAATAATAATAAACCATACTAATGCCCCGTATTTACTTTTCCATCTTCGCTTCTACTACCACCTATAATGATGCACGGTTCTCCAACCCTGGGTAACCATAACTCGCTACGACAGTCACCAGCTCCTTTGTGCCAGATGGATTCAGTTTAGTACAATAATTCTGTGCCATACACTCTATTGCTCAAATAATGCTTTTGCAATGTGAAATGAGCCACAGTCAAATTCACTACATATTCCCTGAACGGCTTGGTGTGTGTGTACTCATACGATCGCAGTTGTAGTTGCACAATTATAGTGTAGTACAGTGCAACACAATACAGTACATGAAAGTACAGTACAATATAGTGTATCGCAGTACAATACAGTGCATTATAGTGCAATACAGTGTATTACAGCACAGTGTACACACCGTAAAGTGTAAAAAGTAGCACAGACACTATCCTACCTGCTTACACTGTCACACACTAGATATTGTTTGGTTGTGTATGACGCTTTTTAGTCCTGCATGGCATTGTTTCCTCCAGTAAGACATGGTCACATATGACCCTTTTGTTTGTCTTGTACCACACTGTGTCTTTTCTTGTTGGTCTCATATGATCTAAAAACATTTTAGTACCATTAGATGCAAAAGAAAGGGGGGGCGCATTATGATTTTTTGTTTCATGTTGTAAATCTGTAGCTCTCTTGCATTTGTTGGCAGTGTGTAACAGGTAAGCGCGCGTGCGAGAGTGGCCTGGGTGACAGTGGGCGCTGCCAGCCTGTTTGTCTGGCTCTTTCTGGACCACGAGGGTCCTGGTGCAAATAACCGGCTCTTTTCCCCCTCAGTGCAGGTGTTCCTGTGTCCGTCTGTCCCCCTCAACATCCCGCCCCTGTGTGGTAACATTGTGCTCTCTTTGCTTTGCTCCCCCCGGCACACAGGTGACTGTGAAAATGCCCCGCCCCTTCCTGTAGGTTTACCCAGCGCCTCCGCCCCTCCTCCTGAGCTCGCTGCCCCCTCTCCTGCGGTGCCCTCCGAGCCCTTCAATGGTACTTTGGATGCCGTTCTGTGTGTTCTTCACGTAGCCACTCCGCCAGCCACTCGCCCTCTGTCCCCTCACCTCATCACCCCTCTCATCTCTATGGGAACCGCCTCCCCCAGTCCGCCGGGCTCACGCGTGTCTGTGTCCGCTCTGCGCAGCTCGGCTCCAGCTGCAGACACCCAGTGTGAGAGAGTGAGAGTGTGCATGCGTCTCCAGTCTGTAGTGATGTGCAACAGTGCTGCACAGCTCACACAGCCCCCCCAGCACACCCCACCCCCCCACACACTCATCTGCTCTGTCATGTTTTTTAAAAGGAGGATTTGAGAGGATGGAAGAGAGTGCTTAGATGTTTTTGTTTGTTTGTTTTTTAAAATCAACCTTCATCTTCATTACCCTTCATGCCGAGTCCAGACAAAATTAACGTTAGGATTCTATATGAATTTCTTCTTCTTCTTCTTCTTCTTCTTCTTCTTCTTCTTCGCTACAGTTATATCTGGGAGAGATTGGCTACTTTCCAGATCTGTTTTTTAGTGAGAAACAGGATCTTTGACTTTGCTCTGCTTGTGCAGCTTACAGGATATGGTCACTTCCAATAGAAACGTTACCTCCCTGGAGCTACTCGGACACCTGAACACATCTTTATGTATAAAAAAGAGATGGTACCCAGTTAGTCCTGGTGTCACTGAGGAGGAGGCAGATGACCGGCCCGTTGTGGACAGTGTGCAGTGTCACTCCGGTGTCACATCCCAGGAATAAAGTGTGTGTATGTGTGAGGCAGTGCACACAGTGCTAAGAACAAAGTGGGGGCCAGGAGTCCGAGGAGATGCTGCTGCTGCCGGCGCCGTCTCCTCTCCCCTGTCTGGCGCCGCAGATCCAGGTCCCAGTCAGACCTGAGGTGCTGTTCTCTGTCTCGGAGTGACCGGAGGAAAGGAAATGGCTGCCACAGCCACGTCTCTGTTAAGCACCAGAGCCAGTCTTTGCTTGGGTCTCTGTTCACACTGTGCTTCCGCTAGGCTGGACTCTTCCCCCTCCCCAGTGATGCCGCGGTGCCGGGGCAATCTTTGTGCATCGGTGCTGCTGGCCACTACCCCAGGGCTGGGCTCAGAGCAGCACGGGCCCAGGCAGCACAGGCCGGGATCCTAGCAGCACTCTCTGCAAACGGCAACACCCTGGTGCTCATTAGAGTGTTATTGATCGGGAGGCAGACCTGCTATTTTAACAGCTGGGCAGTTTGGCTTTAATTGGGACCTCGGCAGGAGCCCAGCTTTGTCTGATCTGATTTTATTTTCAGATCTTCTGCCCCGAGGAACAATTAGCAGGGAATGTAGTTTATTTTTATTTTTTGTTAGTTTATTTAATAATAATAATAATAATAAAAAAAAACATTTCTGTTTGATTTCTTAGTCCTGTATCTTGTCTATATATACTCTTTCTCTCTCTCTATGGTTTAATTTTGTCTGGCCTTCACCCCCCTTCCCTTTCCCTTCCCTGAATGTAAACTATCCCTCATACATCTCTCTGCAGCGACTGACACACTGTCAGCCTCCACCATGAGCCTGCCCCCCCATGCGGAGTCGCCCATCAACAAGCGCCTGTCATCCTCCTCCGCGACAATTACCCACACGGCAGAGCGAGGCAAGTGAGCGGTCCGCTGGGTGTGCGTCTGTCCGTCTGTCCCTCTGTGGCTGTGCGCACCTGCCTGCCTGCCTGCCTGTCTGTCCGTCTGTCTGTCAGTGTCTCTGCCTGTCTGTCTGTCTGTGGTGGTGTTGGTCTGAGTGTCCATCTGCCTGCCTGCCCCTCAGCGGTGCTGTTCCTTCAGCGTTGTGCGATTGTGGCGGTACTCTGTGTGCGCGTGCGTGCAGGCTGGTTTTGTTTTATTTAATTTATTTTAAATGTTATTCTACAGGAATGTGCATTTGTGTTTCGCCGGCTGCACAGGTGCCTCAGCTGTGGTCGCAGGAATCTTCTGTAATTCGGTCTCTGTGTGTTATCGTCCTTTGTGTCCACCAGCAGGACACCGGATTAATGGCGTACTTGTTGCAACCCCATGTGTGGCGTGGGTGTACCACTCACTGACACCGAGACCGCAAGCAGGGAGAGGGGTGGCTCTGCGGGGGTGCAGCGGGGAGGACGCATGATATTTATTATCCCCGTGGATATTTTCAAAGCTGCTGTCCCACGCCTGCATCCCTGGCACAAGTCCCAGCCTCAGTGCCACCACTTTCAAACTGATTTGTGATCTGGTTTAGTGATTTCATGTAAAAACCTGTTGCCTTTCTGTTTAGTTTTTTAAAAAGCCCAAAACTAACAAACAAACAAAAATGGTGGTAAGGCCGAGTGAAGACTGACGACAATCAAGACAGATTTGTTTTGCTTTTCGATCTGGAGGCTGTATTGTGTTGTGTTGATTTATTTAGACCGGGTGGAGCCGGACTGGGGTGCGTCAGACAACAGTGTTTCTCAATGGACAGGATAATGACCGTTGCCATAATGATGCCTGGTTAGGGTCAGGGTCAGTGCAGCCAGTGTTGTCAACCACCCAGTGTAGTGCGGGTCTCCCCTGCTGCCCTCCATCCTATCGCCTCACTCTGCCTCCCTTCATCAGTCTGTCTCCCCACATCGCTCATTTAATTTTGTCATTCTTCATTTTCCACATCCTCACGATTTATGTTGCATTTGTTTGTTTTTGTTTTTGCCATTCCCTCCATTCTGCCCTTCGTCCCTCCCTCCCTCCCTCTCAGCTCGCCGGCTGCACCTCAGCCCCCTGGAGAATCTGCTAGTCAGTCGGCTGCTCACCCCCACCCACTCTTCCCTCGCTCGCTGCCGGAGTGAGGCTCACCTCGGCCAGCCTTGCCGCCTTGGGCCCCCAGGTAACACAGCCACAGCTGGATACATCTGGACACCGCAGCCTGGGTGGGCAGGGCCGGTGGGTGTTGTAAAGATAGATATCGATTGCATCCCTTCAGCTGAAATTTACATCATCACCTTGTGTTGGCTGCACCCATCACACCAAGGACTTTTTTGGGAGGCTAAATTTTCTAGTTTGGATCCCCTCTGACCATCTCTGCTTGCTGTATTTTGTTGTATAGCTGGGAGGGCTATCCTGACCGAAAATGCCAAGATTTTGACAATTTAGCTGATTATAGTGGGTGTTTGGCTACAAATAGAAAGCAAATCTGTAGGTAGAAATTGAACTTGTTATGGCTCATGGAACTGTGTTATATATATGTTTCTCGTTAATGCCTGTCTCCCAGGCGTCTGACTGGATGCCCAGTTGCTCAGTACAGAGCTCTGTGTTGCTTTGGTGTGTTGAGTGGGGCATCTCATGTATTGGGCCCTGTGGGGGGGGGGCAACAAAACTGAGATACCGGGCAAGCTTTGATGCAGGATTGAGTAGAAGAGCGCAGTGGGAAGGAGGCATCTGGGTGGGTTTGCGAGGTCCCTGAAGAAATGCAAAGTTCAGTAACTGTTTCCATTTACTCCATCTGACGTGAGGATGTCAGCAGGGGTGCCGAGGGGGGCACTGCACTGGGAAGATGTTTCTCTGAGATGTGGGAGTTTCAAGATGTAACCATTATTTTGTTGTATTCCTTTTTTTTTTTTTTTTTTTCATTCTTTCCTTTAACCCCTCTTCTTCCCCCCACCCCCTGCTCCCTGCACTGCGGTGCGTTCTCACTGTGCAGTGTCTCATGTCTGCCCTCGTTTAGCCCCCCCCAGCCCACACAGGTCCCCGTACCGCGGCTCTCCGGGCAGGGCCGAGCGCAGGAAGACGTCCGCTGGCTCCCCGGGCTCCTCCGAGGACTCTGCCGGCACCCCCCCGCCCCCAGACACCCCCAAGGTCAGCCTGCCTGCAAGCTTCACCCCCATGTTCTCACACTCTCACACTGTCACACGCACACCTTCACTCTCACTCTGACTGTTATTCCTACTCTGACTCACACGCTATGGCTCAGGCTGGCATTTCTGCTGTTTGCCACCAGAGATCCAGTCTAGGCCTGTTTGTCTTCAGTGCAATATTTTCAGTACAGTAATCGGTAAACAAACGCAGATATAAATGAACCAACGACACACAGCATGAATTAAGCACTGCCCTACTGTATTAGTGTATGACATATGAACTGCTGTTGTTTTTATCATTTGTATATTCGGAAACCATTTTATGTGCAGTTGCAGTCATGGTCAGAGTAGTGTATCACCGGGTTGCTTTCCTCAGACTCCCCCCCCTCTCTGGGGCTCTGTCAGGGGACGGCTACAGGCTACAGTCTTGCTGAGGGTCCCATTTGTTTCAACCTCAACCCTCAAATCAAGCGTCAGTGTGTTCGTAAATACTAAAAAGCCCCGTGTGAAATCCAGTCCCGTCCGCCAGCGCTCACAGCTTCGTCCTGCAGCTCACGGCTTCTGCAAGATGTAGCGGGATAAAGAGGAAAGAAAGGGAGAGGGGCGGAGGGGCGGAGGGGCGGAGGGGAGGGGAGGGGGGGGCTGCACTTCCCAGACGGAGCTGCCACTGGAAGCAAGGGGAGATTGCTAGGCAACGGAGTGGAATGTGCCAGCTCTGGGACCAGCGTGACAACTGAGCCGCAAGCGGGGGGGAATGAAGCCAGAAAAACAACAACAACAAAAAAAACGTCCCCCACTCTGGGGCCGGAGATGCTCGGAAATGCCAAACACAAAAGACCATAATTTTAAAAGAAATAGTATTGTTCCTGCCCTAGATGCATGTAACCGACTGCCATAGGCAAAGACCAGCAGGGCTTCTCTTCTGTGTGAGTGTGTGAGTGTGAGTGTGAGTGTGTGTGTGTGAGAGAGAGTGAGTGAGTGCATGTGTGAGTGTGAGTGTGTGTGAGAGTGAGTGTGTGTGAGAGTGTGAGTGTGTGTGAGAGAGAGTGTGAGTGTGTGTGAGAGAGTGAGTGCATGTGTGAGTGTGTGAGAGAGTGTAAGTGTGAGAGAGAGGTGTGAGTGTGTGAGAGAGAGTGTGAGTGTGTGTGAGAGAGTGAGTGTGAGAGAGAGTGAGTGCATGTGTGAGTGTGTGAGAGAGTGAGTGTGTGTGAGAGTGTGAGTGAGTGAGTGCATGTGTGAGAGTGTGTGAGAGTGTGTGTGAGTGTGTGTGTGAGTGTGTGAGAGAGAGTGAGTGCATGTGTGAGAGTGAGTGTGTGTGAGAGTGTGAGTGTGTGTGAGAGTGTGAGTGTGTGTGAGAGAGTGAGTGCATGTGTGAGTGTGTGAGAGAGAGTGTGAGTGTGTGTGAGAGAGTGAGTGTGAGAGAGAGTGAGTGCATGTGTGAGTGTGTGAGAGAGTGAGTGTGTGTGAGAGTGTGAGTGAGTGAGTGCATGTGTGAGAGTGTGTGAGAGTGTGAGTGCATGTGTGAGAATGTGTGTGAGTGTGTGTGAGAATGTGTGTGAGTGTGTGTGTGAGTGTGTGAGAGAGAGTGAGTGCATGTGTGAGTGTGAGTGTGTGTGAGAGTGAGTGTGTGTGAGTGTGTGTGAGAGAGAGTGTGAGTGTGTGTGAGAGAGTGAGTGCATGTGTGAGTGTGTGAGAGAGAGGTGTGAGTGTGTGAGAGAGAGTGTGAGTGTGTGTGAGAGAGTGAGTGTGAGAGAGAGTGAGTGCATGTGTGAGTGTGTGAGAGAGTGAGTGTGTGTGAGAGTGTGAGTGAGTGAGTGCATGTGTGAGAGTGTGTGAGAGTGTGAGTGTGAGTGAGTGAGTGCATGTGTGAGTGTGTGTGAGTGTGAGTGTGTGTGAGAGTGTGAGTGCATGTGTGAGAGTGTGTGAGAGTGAGAATGTGTGTGAGTGTGTGTGAGTGTGAGTGTGTGTGAGAGAGTGAGTGTGAGAGAGAGTGAGTGCATGTGTGAGTGTGTGAGAGAGTGAGTGTGAGTGAGTGAGTGCATGTGTGAGTGTGTGTGAGAGTGTGAGTGCATGTGTGAGAGTGTGTGAGAGTGAGAATGTGTGTGAGTGTGTGTGAGTGTGAGTGTGTGTGTGAGTGTGTGTGTGAGAGAGAGTGAGTGCATGTGTGAGTGTGTGTGTGTGTGTGAGAGTGAGAGTGTGAGTGTGTGAGAGTGAGTGCATGTGTGAGTGTGTGAGAGAGAGTGAGTGCATGTGAGAGAGAGAGTGTGTGAGTGTGAGTGTGTGTGTGAGAGTGTGAGTGTGTGTGTGAGAGTGTGTGTGTGTGTGAGAGTGAGTGCATGTGTGAGAGTATGAGAGTGTGAGTGCGTGTGTGAGAGTGTGAGTGCATGTGTGAGAGAGTGAGTGTGTGAGAGAGAGTGAGTGTGTGAGAGAGAGTGAGTGCATGTGTGAGTGTGTGTGAGAGTGTGAGTGCATGTGTGAGAGTGTGAGTGCATGTGAGAGAGAGTGAGTGCATGTGAGAGAGAGAGTGTGTGAGTGTGAGTGTGTGTGTGAGAGTGTGAGTGTGTGTGAGAGTGTGAGTGTGTGAGAGAGTGAGTGCATGTGTGAGAGTGTGAGAGTGTGAGTGCATGTGTGAGAGTGTGGGTGCATGTGTGAGAGTGTGGGTGCATGTGTGAGAGTGTGGGTGCATGTGTGAGAGAGAGAGTGAGTGTGTGAGAGTGTGTGTGAGAGTGTGTGTGTGTGAGAGTGTGAGTGCATGTGTGAGAGTGTGAGTGCATGTGTGAGAGAGTGTGAGTGCATGTGTGAGAGAGTGTGAGTGCATGTGTGAGAGTGTGAGTGCATGTGTGAGAGTGTGAGTGCATGTGTGAGAGAGTGTGAGTGCATGTGTGAGAGAGTGTGAGTGCATGTGTGAGAGAGTGTGAGTGCATGTGTGAGAGAGTGTGAGTGCATGTGTGAGAGTGTGAGTGCATGTGTGAGAGAGAGAGTGAGTGTGTGTGAGTGTATGTGTGTGTGTGCGTGAGTGTGTGAGAGAGAGAGTGAGTGTGAGTGTAACTGCAATGAAATAATGTCAGGAGATATTGATGAGCAGGTTTAGGAGACAGGCAGACTTGTTGGTTATGGTTGTCTGGTCAGTTCAAGTGATCAAATCTATTATTCTTTGTAGCACTACACCACCTCCATGCACTTCACAGCAAAATGAAAGCGCAACAATGTGAAAGACAAACAGAATATAGAGCATTACTTTCCCTTTTTGGAGGTCTTAACAGAAAGCATTTGGGTCAAATGTGAACCCTATTTACCCTGTGAAGATGGTATATACAGAACTGGCTGATGAATCTCAGCGTGTTGGGTCTCAGTCCGGGCACGCAGGCAGTGTGCTCAGCTGCTGCTCTTGTGTTTCCAGAGGGAGACGGAGAGGCTGAAGAAGGAGAAGCGGCCGTCCTGCCCTGTGCCGGGCTCCCCGATGAGACGGGTTGACGCCCCCGCCGGCATGACCACGAGCAAGAGGCCCGCCTCCCCAGCCACGCCCAAGTAAGAGCCCCGCCCACCTGACTGGCACACACAGACACAGTCACAGTTGTACACATAGTGTCACTCACAGAGTCGATCGTGTACTCTGAATTCCCCAGTCACTTTTCTGTTGCCGCTCTTTCTTGTGTCTCTCATTAGGGGAAATCCCTTAACTGCCAACAAATTTTAATTCCCCAAACAGCTCTCATCTCTGGTAGTGTCTGTTCTCCAAGCAGAACAGTTTCTAAACATCCTGGCGTCATGAGTTTGACACATTTTCCAGCTGAGTGTTTTTCCACAGCAGTGACGGTGCAGAGACCGCAGGGTTTCTGTTTGGGTCTGTCTGGGGCACCAGTGTCCTGACTGCTAGCTGTCGCTGTCGTTGCCGTGTGTCAGGTTGGTGTCGAAGACTCGAGCCCAGTCGCCCTGCACGGTCAAGCAGTACCCCCCCTCTCCCATGAGGCACCGCGCCACCACCCCTGGGTCAGACAATGGGAAGAAGAAGAGTGACAGGGGCGAGGGGGCTGCGCTGGACAGACGTTTGGAGGAGGCCCTGGGCACAGAGATGCCCGAGAAGAAACTGCCCAAGTCTGCCAGCAGTGACCTGAGTGCCAGGGAGGGAGGAGAGAGGAGTGCAGGTGTGTCTGAGCGCCCGTCGTGCTCCGTGTCTCTGTTTCTGCTGCTCAGTCACACACCTTGGGGGGGCCCTGCGTCAAGATATTCTTAAACAGATTATGATAATGGAGAAATGAATGAGTGCTGTGTGGGGAGATCCCATTGCTAGGCAACTTCTTTTATTTTGCATATTTTTCATGCTGATGATAAATTATTCAAGTTTATTTCAATAGTGGGAAGTGGTCTCCTCCTGGATGCAATTTGCTAGTTTTCACAAACCATTAAGGGCTCAGATCGTGATGGCCTGCTGTGCTGTTTAAGTGAAAGTCCTTCCTCCCTACCAGAGTCTAACATGATTACACCAAGTTTTATTTTGACAGAACCCTCTGTCCATTACCATGACTTTGATCTGAACACTGCAGTCTTTCATTCACTCTGTCATTCTTTCTGGCCTGTCTGGTCTTTTGGGGTGGGGGGGGTCTCTGTGATCCAGAGTCCCTCACTAATAATACCAGGAAGGATGGTAATTAAATAATTAGTGATGTGAAGGTCTGCACGGATAGTATAATCACACTCACACAGGAAGCTGTGAGACTCATGAGCACTGGGCTTTGGGCTGTGTGTGTGTTTTTCTGTCCGTGTGTGTGTGTGTCCTCTGGTCACTCTACATGTCTGACTCTCTGTGGGACCGTGTCTCTGACTCTGGTGTCTGTGTGTGTGGCAGAGCCGTCCCCAGTGACACCCACGGGGAAGGCGATCGCCGGCACCACGGATGCGGAGGAGGCATCACGGCTGCTGGCGGAGCGGCGGCGTCAGGCCCGGCTGCAGAAGGAGCTGGAGGAGCGGCAGCGGCGCGAGCAGGAGGAGGCCGAGAGGTAAACGACACCGCCGGGCGCGTGAGGGGGTGTGTGGGAGCGCGTGTGTGCGTCACTTCGTGGGGGTGTCGTGGTGCCAGTGCGTCACGATGCCGTGGTGTCCCTGCAGGGTGAAAGCAGAGGCCTTGCGGATTAAGATGGCGGAGGAGCGGGCGAGGCAGGAGGAGGAGGCCCGGCGCGCCGAGGAGCAGAGGCAGAGGCAGGAGCTGGAGCAGAGGCAGCGCGAAGAGGAGGAGAGGAGGCAGCGCGAGAGGGAGGAGAGGGAGCTGCAGATCCAGCTGGAGAGAGAGGTCTGTGACTCGTGCATCCTGGGCAGGAGTGCAGCCATTTGTGTCTGTGTCTTTGTGTAGATGTGTGTGTGTGTGTGTATATTTTGTGGAAACTGCAATGAAAAACCATTACATTTTCATACAACTGTTGTGTGCAGTTGTCGATAGTGTTAGTGTGTCGGTGTGTGCGCCGTGAGCGTCAGTGTGTCTGTTCCTGCAGAGGGAGGAGGCCGAGGTCAAGGCCCAGCAGGAAGCGGAGAGGCTGCGCCAGGAGAGGGAGTTGCTCCAGCTGCAGGGCGAGCAGGAGAGACTGCAGAGGAAGAAGGTATGCAGCCCTCCCTCCGAGACCCACGCCATTATTTAACCTGTGTGTGCAACTGTGCCTGGGTGTGTGTGTGTGTGTGTGTGTGTGTGTGTGTGTGTCTCTATGTGCTTGTCTCTATTTGTGTGTGTGGTTGAGTGAGCATCTCTCTCTCTCTGTGCTGCTGTGTGTGTGTCTGGGCTCTGCAGTGCACCACGCTGGCAGGCTTCTTGACCTTTGCAGGGGTCGGCCGAGACACTGCAGTGCTGAATATTTATTCATGGAATCTGACCCGAGCAGCATTTTGATTATTCAGGTCGGAGGCCCTCGCTTCGCTGACTCTTGTTCTGCACACAGTCCCTCGGCTCCTCATCATCGTCAGCGGACCTCGGGGGGGCAGGGGTCAGGCTGTCAGGGAGACTGGGGAGAAAGGAGGGGACCGGAGAGAGAGAGCAGGGCTTCCAGGGGGCTGAGATGAGGGGCTGGGTTACAGAGCTGCACCAGGCGGCAAGTGGAGGGGCCGGTCGGTACCCAGGAGGCCCCTGCACTGTGCTGTGTGAAGGGCCTTGAAGGGTCTCTGCTGTGTGTTTGTGTTGACTGGATTGTCTGGTTTTGTTGTTGCAGAGGATTGAGGAGATCATGAAAAGGACCAGGAAGAGCGACGCGTGCGAGAAGGTGAGCATTTAAATTCTGTACGTTGTTGACCGAATTAAACGGAGTCATCAAAGGGTAACCCTGACTGAATCTTCTAAACCTAAGCTTCATTCTCACGCTGAATTATTCAAAATAATGCCGTTTCTACCCAACCAAAATATGACCTTACCATT
Organism: Amia ocellicauda; assembly: GCF_036373705.1. NCBI lineage: Eukaryota > Metazoa > Chordata > Actinopteri > Amiiformes > Amiidae > Amia > Amia ocellicauda. The sequence continues at coordinate 30,854,871 of NC_089852.1, forward strand.
TATACCTTAGAGGAGCTGCTAACTGCTGCATTTGTGAGACCACGTTAATCTGGAAAAACATGGAAAACGTATTTGTTGTTTGGAAGTTTTAAACCCCTCGTTAAAGCATCTCAAAACATTTCCTCTGTATCCAGTTTCTGATTTCTGCTGCTGCTGAACTCTGAATGATTTCTGTTCCTATTTTTCCATCAGTTATATTGAATAGCTTAATTATTTAGTGACAATGTGTGAGACCAGAGCGGCTGTGGGAAGCCAGGCCTGCAGGCGCCACTGTCAATATCTGAGCCTCCTGTGGGCGTCATGTCAGTCTCCTTCAATAGTCAATACAGCTGTGTGATGGAGAATAGGACAAAATGAGGCAGAAAGTGGGGTTGTGTTTGTTTGTTTGTTTTAAACGACTCATCTCTCCTGCTTTTACAGAAGGACGAGGGGAAGCTGGAGGGGCTGCCTGCTGTGAGTCTCTTCAGACCGGCCCAGTCAGCGCTGCTGGAGCAGAGAAGTACGCTACCAGTGTGTGCACAGGCCTCCAGAGAGAGGCTGATGCACACTGAACTACATTGTGTGTGTGTGTGTGTGTGTGTGTGTGTGAGAGAGAGAGAGTGTGGGAGTGGGTGTCTGTGTGCGTGTGTGTGTGTGTGTGTGCGCGCGCACGTGTGTGTGTGTGTGTGTGTCTGTGTCCTCTCTTGCACAGAAAGACTATGGCCATCCTGCCCAGGCCAATTATAGTGTTTGTGTGCTATCGTTTTATGCTGCTCCCCCTGCTGCCTGCAGTGTGGACACACACACACACACACACACACACACACACACACACAATCAACAGCAGGCACACACAGAACATGTGTGCTCCCCCTGCTGTTATAAAGCAGTACCGCTGAGTTTCAGAAAAGGCTGTTCTCCACGCTGACAGACCTGCAGACAGACTGATCTTGCGTGATGCAGAGATTTGGGCCACAGCTGCACGGATAGTATAATCCACATTACAGGCTGCCTGATACGATAATATGATGCAGAGACAACTGGAAGTGCTTGAGTTGCAGGGAATTAAGAAGTTTGGTTATGTCAAACAGGAAATACAAATCAGATGTTTATATATCAAGCATAGTGTGTTTGTGTATATATATATGTCTGTGTCTGTATGTGTATATATACACACACAAACAGAAATGTTTTCAGACCGGAAGAAGGGAAGCGAGTCTGTGAGTATTTGTGCTGATCGTGCTGTGTTGTTTGTCGTCTGTGTGTGCTGCAGTGAACGGGCAGGTGCTGTCTGTGCTGCAGGGGACAGGGGTGAAGGCCAGGGGGGGGCCCTCTCCCCCAGCGGCCAGAGAGGCTC